>NC_065506.1:27494439-27550830 GCF_006386435.1 Epinephelus moara
CTCTCTCTCTGTCTCATTGTGTCATACGGATTACTGTTTTACTGTTAATTTATTATGCTGATCTGTTCTGTACGACATCTATTGCACGTCTGTCCGTCCTGGAAGAGGGATCCCTCCTCAGTTGCTCTTCCTGAGGTTTCTACCGTTTTTTTCCCCGTTAAAGGGTTTTTTTTGGGGGGAGTATTTCCTTATCCGCTGTGAGGGTCCAAAGGACAGAGGGATGTTGTATGCTGTAAAGCCCTATGAGGCAAATTGTGATTTGTGATATTGGGCTTTATAAATAAAATTGATTGATTGAATTGATTGAGATGTCCGAGCAAGGGGGCGCCCAGAGCAGTCGGGGTTCGGTGCCTTGCTCAAGGGAACCTTGGCAGTGCTCAGGAGGCAAAGTGGCATCTTTCCAGCTATAAGTCCACACTCCATATTTGGTCCAGACGGGGACTTGAAGTGACAACCCTCCAGTTCCCAAACCAGGTCCTTATGGACTGAACTACTGCTGCTTCAATTTGTGATATTGGACTTTATGGATCAAATTGAAACTGAATTGAAAGCAATATTTGCACAGCCCTTGGGGGCGTGCTTTGTGATTGGGCTACAATGAACTTTAACTTGATTAATCTGTGAGCACTTTGGGTTGCCTTTGGGTACGAAATGTGCTGTATAAATGAATTTGCCTTGCCTTACACCACAGTTGCATAACTTCAACGTGAGCACCACGGCGAAGCTGCAAAGCTACAGTCAGCATGATGATGTCCTGTGGTCTCATCTAGCCACTTGTTAGCAACTGTCTTTTTAAAACATGTAAAAGCGTATAAGTTCAGGAGGGTGGTAGGACTATTTACTGACGTTTTTCATGTCATAGAACAAAACAAGAAAGTCTCTTAAGCTTGTGTGAACCACAGACCTTATTTCAGGCGTCTAACCAAAAAATCAACTCAGAAAACCCATTGATTTCAAGATGAGAGAATCAGGAGTGCAAAAATGTTGACTTATTCATGCGTTTTAAGACTCATTACTGGAACACTATATAGGTGACTAACTGAGTCCGTAGCACTGAAATTTTAATGCAATCACAGCTGTGTGTTTGTAGAGGTTTTTTTTACCATGGCTTTCATCTGTAATTCATGGACATGTTAATGTTAAGCATCAAAAGACAAGAAGCACTCAAAACTAAATTAAAGCACATATTTTAGGATACAGCATAGATGAAAGAATGATAATCCCACACTTTGGATTTCCTGCCCGACATGTTAGCCTGTGGAATAACTACAGGTACCAGCCCTGGAAATTAACCTGACTCCTGTCTGACTGCTGAGCATGGCCACTTCCTGTGTCTGTCCTTTCAGATTAAATTCCCACATGGTCCAGTTATATAGGTGTTGATATATTTTGACAATTAACTTGTTTTGAGCAATGAAATCTTGCCGACTAATGACCTTTCTGGTCGACTAACGTTTGGTTGACTATAAGGGGGCAGCCTTAACAATTCATCCACTGGTTGTTGAAATATTTCCAGAGAGTCACTAGCATGACTGAAAATTACAACCATGAAGAAGATGGAATCACAGGCAATAATAAATGTTTGACTTTGATGTATCTGTCAGTGCTGCAGTACCCCTGCTGCTGCTTTTGTATTTTCAATGCCATCCAGAGTACAACTGGAGTTCTCTGCCTCCATTACAGCTTTTAAAACTATTTATATTTTCTCTTTAACCTCCTTACACTAATAAAACATTAATGTGAGATATGAATCCACTTTAGCCACATCACTGTAACATAACAAAAGATAAAGATGTGTTTTTAGGTTTTATGTTGCCGTTTAAAACAAGACAGTCCGGTTTTGTGATGAATAAAGATCCATCAGAGACTGAATGTAAATAATTTAGAAAAGCAGTGGTAGGTCTCTAATGCTCTGTGTGTGTGTGTGTGTGTGTGTGTGTGTGTGTGTGTGTGTGTGCGTGTGTGTGTGTAATTTGGCTGTAAACAGTGTGCTCTTTGATGGAGGAATCTAAAAATGAGACTAATACCAAAGTCTACTGTAGCTGGAATGCAAATTGATTAGTGGTGAGGTTGAACGCTTCCAGGAAAACAACAGTGTCACAGTGTCTGAAGTGAAAGCAAGGGTAAATCAGGACAAACGCAGCTGCCAAAACACTTTTAGAATCTATATCTTCATCACCTTCATCTCTTCATGCGCCGCTTCAGGTAGTTTCCCATCTTTTTTTCCTTCCTTCCTTCCTTCCTTCCTGTAATTTATGAAGTCAAATCTGGCTGTGAAATGCTGCAGTACTCAGGTAGTTTTAGAGTCTGATTTGTGCCCTCCAAAAGTCAAAATACTTGGAAATGACAGCATCAAATAAGCAACATAAAAGCAGATTAGTGTTGTTTTTTCATCTGTATCATATATGAATAACAGTGGTTCATTTAATTACCTAATTCAGTTCCCTTTAAAGTGTCAGCTGTGATGGTGCTCGACATAAAGTCACTGATATTTAGCCCTTTGCTTGGTATCACAATATTACCAACCTTTTCCTGAGAGCGCCTAAAGCAGACGACACAATAGCCTTTACTTGGGCCAAGAGCTCTCAACCAGCGGATCAAGCACCTCATGTACTCGAAATGGTTGCCAGGTTATTGTTGCCCCTAGTTATAGAGGTGGACGGGGGTGTGTGAGATACTTCCTGAAACAAGAGTTACAGTAGTTCTACCAATCAGATAAATATATCACCGCACCAGTGTCAACCTCTCAGGACAGAAAACTCAGAGTTTGGTTCTTCCCCTTTTGTTTTCTCATTCTGTTTCTCTCTCTCGCACACACGCTGTCTGACTTTTCTTTTTTTAAACCCTCTCATGACATTTGCATTGCACATGCTTTCCTGTTAAATGCAAATCAACTGTGTTCACTGTCTCTGTCTGTGCTCTGGCTCCAACAGGTGTCACAGGACCAGGCAGCTGCAGCAAGGTAAGACTCCGTCCTGCTCTACTGCAGTAAATTATGATTTTATCTCTGTGTGTAGAGGCAGGGCTGCAGTGTAATGTGTTATGTGTTATGTGTTTGTGTGTCTATAATGTGTTTCGAACTGGCTTGTTGGAAAGGTTGTTTTTTTTTAAGAGGACTTCCACTTTTTTCAGGCTTACTGATGTAAAGATAAAGAGCAATCTGACATAGTGGTTTGGGCAGAAGTGGAAAATAACTTAATTCTGAAGCGCTTGTACTTCATTGTACTTTGTATTTCCATTTTATGCTACCTTATAGTTTTATGCCTCTGCAGTTCAAAGGTGAATAATATACCCCCCCAGTCCTCCTGACATTCCCAGACATTTTAATGTGCAGTATTTATCAAGTTATAACTTCTGCTATGAACACTTAATATTATTACAACTATGTTTTATGATGTTGTCATTCATTACATAGTATACTAAATAATTATATGCTAACAACTACATTATAGTGTGTTATAACCTGTTAATTAAAAGTTTATGCACAGCTTATAAATGCTAAATAGAGGTACTTAAAGTGTTGTCCTTCTCAGATTAAGATTTTACATAAAACACTATGTACACTTACATATGATAAGCCTATAGAATACGTTAGATCTAATACAATATAAATAAATAAGATATAACCACTTGTTCCCAACGTTTTTGCTCCGTACAAAAGAGACAATTACTACTTGGAGCAGCTTAAAATGAAAACTGGATTGAAACTGGAAGCTTCGACGTGACTGCTGGGCAGTGATTATATTAAATGAAATTAAAAAACAAAAGCTTTATCCAGTGTTGTACAGTATACGACACCAGTACAAACTGAATTTCAGGAACAAGGCAGGATGGCGACTGCACTTTTGTTTTGGAGAAACCAAAAAAAAAGACAAGTTTGATTAATTCTCAAGTAAAGAGGTAAACATGAAACACAAAAGTATAGTTTACATTTTTACTACCTTGTCATTTTCAAGTGCCTTCATCATTTTAAGTGTTAATTGTAAAGAGAAATGTTATTTCACTACAGAGAAATTTGCCTTCAGACTTCTCATAGTTAACATTTTGAGGCTTACAAGGTAAAAGTGATCTGATATTTAACAATAAAGCAAAAATGATAGAAGTCCCCCACAATTTGTACAGATTTATGTATCAGAACTTAGATTTTTCTTCTTTACTTTCTCACAAACTCTCAGATTTATTTGTGACCTTCTTGTGAACCACTGGACTAAACTGCTTAACTATAAGTTCAAACTATTCACACTTCAACTAGTGCAGGGTATCGGTACTCGATACCTTTCAGGTATCTACTGAAATAACCCAGTACCATGTAGTAACAAAATGTCTCAACTCAAACGATACCTACATTCAATCCTGTCCCAACCCACCACCAAATCAGCAAACTTTCTGTTGCTGCCGTCTTCAGAGCTGCTCTCCTCTTGGCAAATGGTCAGTTAATCCTCTGCCCAACTATCACAAGCTGAAACAGCAGTAGTAGCCAACATCCAACACACTCAGTGGGTAGAGCTGGCATCTCATGTACAAAGGCAGTGTCCTTGCCGCAGCGGTCGTGGATTTGTTACAGCCTGCAGCCCTTTGCTGCGTGTCGTCCCCTCTTTCTCTTTCCCCCCGTCACACAGTCCTATCGATTAAAAAAAATATATATATTAAATAAACAACATTCCAGCAAACACCAAAATGGCTCAACTCAGCTAGCAAACCCATTAATAACTGCTCTGCAGTGTTAGCCATGTGATGCTAATAGATAGCCCTGTCACTGTGTGTGGGCATACTTTACCAACTGTCCCTGGCACAGAGCTCAAACACCAACAGCAGCAGCTACAACCCATATAATCTGTGTTGTGGTGAGGTCTAGTGAGGTGTATTGACAGAATTGGCAGTTCAGGGTGCCAAGATGACACCCAACCTTCGAAAGTATGCATGCACTATACGCTACTCCATTCACATCATGGGTATCCACTGAAATACTCTGTTGGTACCTTTAGGGCTACTGGTATTGGTACTGGTATCGGAATTCGGTAAATTACACCCAGCCCTAACCTCAACCAGCTGCAACAGTAAAATGCTGTTTACATGTATGCAGTCATGCGTCAGTGTTAATAGTCTAATAATGCAATTTATGATAGTATATCAGTCACTAGGGCCATTTTTCTTTAGAGTCCTGGTACTTTAAACTGAAAACTTTTGACACCGCTGGCTCTGACTATTTTAAGAAGATCTTCACTCGAGTCGAACTAACTAAGAAGAACATCTGATTTTCTTTTTTTTTTTGCACAAATTGCTCCCATGATAAACTTGTTTCCTTTTCTTACTTAAGATTTTCAGCTCACGTTAATTCAAACTGTGATGCTGTAATTCGCTGTGAACATCAGCTGGGTTCCTCCAAACAATGTGACTCTGTGTGCTGTGCTCTTTCTTTCCTCCCACAAACTTCGCCGCAGTTGATCGCAGCACTTAAAACCGAATCTCCCACCACTACGAAGCAGCGCAAATGGTGCAAGGTTTGACATTGCAGTTTACCAAACAGTAATGAACTTCAAGAGCTCGGAAGTGGACGCGTGGATTCCTCTTAGGCTCCAGAGTAAACACAGATCGGACGGACACAATCTATCTATCTATCTGTCTATCTCTCACAAACACGCCCCAACATTCAACGACAACACAAAACAGTTTCCTACTGCTCCCACTTTGTGATTAGAGAGGAAAACAAACCCTGCAGAAAAAAATGCATAGTTCTGTAACTTTCCTCAGATTTAAGTAAGGGATGATCCTTGCAGCAGCAGCCTGAGAACACACACATACACACACACACACACACACACACACTCCACAGCAGCCCAAAGAGGCATACAGAGCCCTTCTCCTTAAATGGTCAAAGCTCCCAGGAGTGAAAGAGAGGCTGCTGCTGAAAAAAGACAGGGAACAGAGGGGACGGGAGAAGGAAGGAGAAGCCCCGAGGATAGAGGAGATTTCTGACGCAAGGGCTGACAGTGACAGTTTGACTGTGGGAAGTCGGTGTGAGTTGGAGAGATCAGCCGAAGTGCAGCGCTAGTGGTGGACTCAGGTAACGTGCGTGCTCTCTGTGGACAGGTTCAGATGATCGGGTGTGTGGAGCTGTGGGGTCTTAGTGGGTGATGGTTTTAAGTGGAGATGCAGTTTCGGGGGCACCAGCCTATTGTCAGCGTCTCTGTGTCAGACACTGTGTGATTTTGGACTTTTTGACAATCTGACTTGTGGCAGCTGGGGTGAGTTTACATAATCTGTCTGGAAGTGAAACTCTGTGTCATCTTTCCTTCTTTATGTGTGTACTCGTGCTTTTTTTTTAATGTCAGTGGATTTATCAACTTCCCCACCTGACCGTACATCTCTCTCTGCGCCTATTTTTTCTGTCTTTCGCACACTTCCTCTCTCCCATTATCTCATATTGTGGCTCTGCAGCAACCACTTCCTCTGCTGGCCCTGTACTCCGGGCTTCACACAACCAAATTTTAAACAAATCTGGCAAGAGGGAGCGGGCTTATGTAACGGAGGAGGGGAGGAGGGTGCCGGTCCCCTCGTCTCCCTCTGAGAGAAGAGACAGCTAGGCCTGTCAGCCCTCAGAAGTTAATTCCGACTCTGATTATTCACAAAGACTAATACATTGTATTTTAGAGGATGGGTGTCTTCTTTAAGAGCAAGGTTGTCCTTGAGAAGTTGTTGTGCAGGGGCTGTCTGTGCTCAGACTTGTATGTACTGTCCTGTTCCCCCTGCAGGAAATAACCTGAGTGATTCAATTACTCTGCAATATTTATCTCAGTCTCATGGTCTGCTGGGAAAACAGTCTGCGCCGTCAAGCCTCCTGCAGTGTAGGATGACACTTAAACTTGTTGAGCTGCATTTGAAAGCTTGTTTTGTTGCTTAGAAAGAAGTTTTTCCTAGAAATGGGCCAAAACAGACATGCTGATAGAAACATACATAGAATCTGTTAAACTGTCAGTGATTACTTTGTTGTTTTTCCTTCTGTGTTTAATTATTCATCTCCGTATTTGGCTGTGGAAAAAGCAGAATACTGATGAAAGAATAAAATAAGTGGTTATATAAAAATACATTAAGAGTCATACGTGCTGTCAGTCAGTTACGACAAACGCAGGTGGTTGTTACCAAAGCCGTTCTGAACTCCAGGGGCGATTAGATAATCACGTTAGAAATATTTGGTGACTCACTCTCATATTCATATATGCAGTTGAACCTCAAAGCTGACCTTTTTTGCTCTGATTTGATCCTGCGGCAACATCTGAGGCTGAAAAATGAAGCCAGCGCTGAAGTGCCAAAAACTGCAGTTCATCTAATGGCCACTTGAGGCAGACTCCAAAACAGAGTTAATCCCCATAGACCCCCCTCATGTTAAAATACCCGACTTTACAGCAGAAATAAGTTTGTTAACAGCCTGGTTTAAGATCAGGTAGCTTGAGTGACAGGCTGTCTGTACGGCCTCACCTCGGGCTTTCAGTCAGATCCACCCCTCACTCCTCCACAGCTCCACCCACCCGCCACTATGGCCCCAAAAGAACATGATTGCAATGGCCAAACTCAAGGCTTTAAAATGGCACTCCGCAATCAAATGTTTGACGCCACTGTAGCCATGTTTTTTTATACAGTCTGTCGATCAGAAGAAACAGACTGAGAAAACAGTTCATATTTTTAGGCAAGCCTGCTGTCAGGAGGGGGTCAAAGGGTACAGATGACACCGGCCCAAGGCCCAGCGGGGCCTGTATAAAGGTCTATGAACCTTAAATGGGGTCAAGTACACAGTTTGCTTACTGACTTTTATAACTGACAGTATAAGCTACATGTATTTTACATGATAAAGACATTGTTATTATTTTAAACACAGCAATTAAACCCGCTGAAGTGGGCTCAGTTTTAAAGTTGAAGTGTAGACACTGGTATCATCTGAAACTAGACAATCTAAGGCATCCATCTATTTCTACATACTGGGGGTCCCTAAACAATGTTGGACTTGTGCAAATTAACACATTAAGGTGCTGGAGTGTGTTTGGATAAGGGGACCAATTTAGAAAATGTCCCCCTGTTCATAATTCCTAATAGCTGGCCTGCTTTCAGGTATGAGAATCAGATGAAATAAGTTCTAAAGTGTTAAAAAATGTCTGCTACTGCAGGCTGAGAAAGAGTGTTGATTTTAATCCTGTATGGCAGTATTCTTGTACTCAGGAAATATCCTCGCAGCTCGCTGAGAGACAGTTAAACAACCCATTTCCTCCCCAGTGACTCACAGCCTTTCTGTCCCTATATGTTCCCAAGAACTTGTCATGTTTGTGATGACACTGAACAGCGCGCTGCATATTCTGGCCCTGAATTCACAGAGGATTTGTCCTTGCGTAAAGTGCATGCCATACCTCTGAAATAACCAATAATTCATCACACCTTTCACTAGCCTACGTGCCTTAGTCATCATCTGCAGCGGCAGTAAAAACACAGCCACATCTGGACTGGTCATGCATATGTAAATCTTTCTATTTTGGGTGAGACCAAACAAAGGGGTGGACATTAGCATCCTGCACACTAACCTGTCACAACAGTTTGTACACTCTCTGTGTGCACTGTGCTCCTCCAAAAGGTTAAATCTGCTCTGTACTGAGCTTTGCATAAATTTGTTACTAAAAAGGGAAGAGCTGCGAGTTCAAACAATGGTTCAAAGAAGTTGCACACGTAATATTTAACTAAATTAGCTCATGTTTCTCTGCAGTTTAGTCGGCCAGGTAACTGCTGCAGCTGTGATGGAAAACATCAGTTGCAGTGACGGAGACAAAGACAAAAGCAAAACCAACAAAAATTTACTGGCCCTTGCTTCTCAAAAGTGAGGATTACCGTTTGTAGCAGTAAACTGAATATCTTTTCATTTTTAAACTGCTGATTAGACAAAACAAGACATCTGCAAATGTAATTTTGCACTAGGGATGTGCGACAGTATCGGCCGATATCAGCTTTAAACTGAAGAGAAGAGGCTCGATGATCACTAAAATTAGGAAGGGCAAAAGTCGATATATCGATATCAGTATTTCTTATCAGTCAAATAAGTTGTTAAATATCGGCATATCAGATATCAGCAAAAAATCCAATATCGTGCATTCCTATTTTGAACTATGGGACACTAAACAATGATGGATTTTCAAGAATTATTTTCTCATGTGATGAAATTATTTATCAAGAAGTAAAAATACCTTTTAGTTGCACCACTATTATCAAAATAATAAAAAAATAAGTGCAGCATGGCATAGGATTTTTTTTTATATGGGAGAGATTTGAACACACACTCTTAAAAATAGTCCACTGGTTCAACTTAAAAAAAAATTGGGTAACAATTTGCATGTGTCTTTTTAGTAGTTCCAACTCTGGCATTATTGAGTAAGTCTTTTATAATCTGACAAACTCAATTAGTTCAGCACAACCAACATGATTTGCTTCGACCGTGAAAAACCAACTTAATATTTATCCAAAAGTTGTGTTGATATTTAGTGTTCAAACTATTATATTTAAGGTATTCTAACTCATATTGGCAGCATGGTGGTGCAGTGGTTAGCATTGTTGCCTCAAAGCAAGTGGGTTCCCTGTTCGAATCCAGGGTGGGGGGTTCGTACCTCAGGGTAGTCCTTTCATGCGGAGTCTGCATGTTCTCCCCATGTTAGCATGGGTGTTCCCCAGCTTCCTCCCACAGTCCAAAGACATGCAGGTTAATTGTTGAATTGCCTGTAGGTGTGAATGTGAGCGTGACTGGTTGTCTGTCTCTATGTGTCAGCCCTGTGATAGTCTGGCGACCTGTCCAGGGTGTAGCCCGCCTCTCACCCAATGTCAGCAGGGATAGGCTCCCATATATGAAGTGTCCGCTATCCTTGAACATTCCCAGCCTCTATCTTAAGAGCAAGATACCTTTTTGGTCCAGTTTCCTCAGTTGCAGTGATTGATGAGTTGTTTTCTCCTTGTAGCAGCATGCTGCATCAGCTTGTTTGCTGCTTTCCTCTTACACTTCTCATATTTTCTTGTCTTTGCCAATTTTCTTCAGTCTATGGTCTCTGCTATTACACTGACAGTCTCTTATTCCATCTTAATAAATTAAGTTTTATGAATTCACACTGTTGATAACCTTTAAGTAAAAAAAAAGATTTATTGTAGTATTGAGTATGAGTATTTCTCCCCTCTGTTATCTTCCATGCCTTTTCCACACAGCATGTTCTCATACAAGCCCCTCTGTTTGTTTTACACCGTCCCTGAGGAGCTCAATGCCTCGCTCAGCCTGTGAGAGCAAGTTACACTAAATGCAGCAGAGTTTTATAATAACCCAGTATATCCCTGTGAGTGTGTTACTGGTTAAAACGGTAACTGATTAAAGTTACTGTGTGGAAATACAAACATACCTAACTTCAGGCTCAGGAATGATTGGTATTTATTTGCATTTTCGATCCCTGGTGTTGTAAAGCAGAGAGTGCCGCTGTTTTTCTCTGTTGCTCCGCTGAGCATCACTCAGATTAAAATGATAAAACTGCTGCTTGTTACTTCTTGAGTTTGGGAGAATCTAATCAGTGTTTCACCAGCCTTAGTGCATCTTTTTTCTCAACCCAGTGAAGTAAACATATTGACAAACAAACAGGTGCCCTGCGGTGTTTTCGTCAGTTCAGTGTTTCTCACCGAATGTTTGCAAAACTGTTTGTTCTTTTGTGTAGTACCACCATCTATAGTTCAGCTGAACAGCTTGAATCCAACAGCAGGATGTGGATTGTGTACGACCTGTCTCGTGCATGTGCACAAAACAAGGATCCACTCATACAAACAAAGCTCACCGGCGCTACTGGTGGTCAAAAACTCCACGTCTTCATTTGAATATTCACAGTTTTCAGGGCGTAAATGAAACAAAAATAGATTTCTTCTACTTAAAAGTATTTGGTGAACTTCCTCTGAGGAGAGTGCACCCACTGTGCCTTATTGATGGCATGGCTGATGAAATGTTTCATGAGATTTTTCCACTGTAACATTTAATGTTTACCTTATACTCTCACTGGAAATGAATGTACGCTTGTGAGAGTTATGTTTCAAATGCCTGTTGGAGAAATCAGCTAAAGCTGCCATTCCAAGGAAACAGAGAATTAAGCTATTTTGGGATTTATTTATGGTGTGACGGTTTTGTTAGTGTGTCTTTTTTTAGATGTGGTTAACCAGAAAAGACTTTCTCCAGAATGTCGCCATTCCGGAGAGGATTTTTCCCCCAACATTTACTCTATAATTAATGCACATTGTGTCTAATCATGCATATAACATACATGTGTGTGTCTTCATGTGTGCATGATCTTGCAGCTCCAGGAAGAGGAGGAACACTTCCTGCAGGGATCTCCTCTTGAGCAAAGTGACCGTAACTCCGAGGATTCCCGCGCTGCCCCCTGCGCTGCTGCTGAGAGGCCTTTTATTTTCCCCCACACCCGCTCACGCCCCCCACTTCTCCCCGCCATGCCCACACTGCCTGAGGAAGAAGAGGACTCCCCCGAGGACCTGGACAGTTCCTCCAGCTCTCCCAGTACAGTGAGTGTCTTTTTTTGTAGCACACACTCTGTGGAAAAAGCATGTGAGGCCATAAAATCTGACGCCAAATAATCCATTTGGCTCGGGTGAGGAAATTCTATCCATGTTGCTACTGAAGTCTGGTTTCAAAAGAGGTCTCATCTTCGCCTTCAGAATGCTGCTCTCAGTTTAGGAGTAGAAGCATTCAATTTTTTTTCTTCAAACACACACTTGTTTTTACTCTGGTTACAAATGTACCCTGTCATTATCAGACTCAGGCTGTGCTGTGCAGAGAGATCACAAACGATCACAACAGCTACAAATTCTTGATACCACATTGGTGTATATTTTTCTTTTTGGCTCTGTACTTTATTTTTTGTACTTTCCCATGTGTAATTCCACTGATTCCTGGATATTTTATGAGTCTTTGTAGGCCTCTGTCTTTGATAGTAAATCATCCATGTTACAGCCACTGCTGAAGTCTTAAAAAAGATGTGTGTATGGTGAATATCACGTCTCTATTAATGTCAGCTTTTCGCCCTTTGAGGCAAATTTGTGGTTTTGGGCTATGCAAATAAAAATAAACTTAACTGTTCATCAGATAATAGGATCTGGGAACTTTGGTAACCCCAGCAGAAACAAGTTCTCCTGTCAAATTTAACGGATCAATTCAACCAAAATACTTTCTTAAAATAAGTTTTTCTCTGACCCCAGTGCAGATAGTTTGTGTTTTAAAGGCCCAGTGTGTGAGATTTAAGGGGATTTAGTGGCATCTAGTGGTGAGGATTGCAGATTGCAACCAGCTGAAACTTCTCTATCTTAGAAACCCTTCAGTGTTCATTGTTCAGGAGGTTTTTACCATGAGCCGAATTATCCGCTGAGGTCTCTTTCTCTCCAAAACAAACAGACCAGTTGATTAAAGTTGGTAAAAACGCTGAATAAAGCAGTTTCATGTTATAAATCGATGTTTTTCCAATGCTGTTTGGCACATTGGAGATGGGCTGCTAGCCTAGTGCCTGCAAATGTGTGCTCACCTTTTTTTCTCTGAGAATTTACGATCCAAATGTTCAGGAGGTTTTTATCAGGAGCGGAATTATTGGCAGAGGTCTCTTCCTCTCCAAAACAAACAGCCGCAGTGATTAAAACTGATGAAAACACAGAATACAACAGTTTCATGTTAAAAAAGGAGAAAACAAATATGTGTTTTTGTGAAGGGGCTCATATCGGAGGGTTGCTAATTACTGTGTCAAATGAGCAAACGAAAATGGCCCTATCTAGAGCCAGTGTTTGGTCCGTTCTGAACTCTGAATCTCAGTAGACAAGGATCTGCTCCTTACGTAGATTAAAAAAAAACGGCTTATTGAAAGGTAACAAAAACACAACAAATCTTATTTTCAGGTGATTATACACTAAAGAAAACATACTTATTATAATATATTATATTTTTGCCAATATATCCCCCTGAATCCTACACACTGGACCTTTAAAGGAGCACTTCACCCAAATTGAATTTTTAAAAAAAATGGTTTTCTCAAACTTGCCCCCAGTGCAGATAGTTTGAGTTTTAACTTAAGCTTTGTTACTGAAACTATCTGCAAGTTAATGTAGGTTTTTTTTTTTCATATTCACCTCTGTTAGTCCTGCTATCACCTCATCACAGTGGAGGTAAATACAATCTTGCGCTCCACAGAGCATTGAAAAAATTACATTTGTGAAACTTAACACCAGCGTATCTTTTTTAAGACAATGTCCTGATTACTTCATAATAAACAAAACTCATTGTCATTTTTTTTAGCCGTTATTTTCTATTAATAGTGACCCTAATGATGAGGACACTGTTTCTAGAAAGACATATTTCAGTTTTAGAGGCGTTGAGCACCACAGATTCCTTTCATTCTCTCTGTACTGTGGAGGCAGATACCAATAGTAGATACTTTTTCATCATGGCACAACAATGTGAAGAATATAGTCTTTAAATGGGTCGGATTCAGAAGTTGATACAGCAGCATCCTGCGGAGAGCAAATTGTTTAACAGTCAGAGAACATTGTCTTCCGCTGCAGACGCTCATAAACACACAGGCTAGATAAGACATCTCTGCAGAATGTAATGAAGCCGTGTAATCCAATCTTCAGGGCATATGCCAACACAATAAAAGTATCCACCTTTACTGCAGCACAGCCGTGGCCTTTCTGCAGCATTACCACCAGGAGGATTCCTTTTATTTGGCTTCTAGTGCAAAGATAAACTGAGAGGAGCTCTTGGGGAATTAGTCTTTGATCTCAGTCTGTGTTTACTTGCCTGCTTACCTTTTATGGTTGGACAGGGATTTTATGAAACAGGAATTGAACGACCTATAATTTGAGAAGATGTTTGAAACTGTGGGATTGTTAGAGGGGTGCTTCATCAGTTTATGCTTGATATTTAGCTTGTGGAAATTCTTGTATGATGTGTTATGTGGCTCTGGACAGACGGCCTTCATTATGTGAGGTGTAGGATTTAGCTTCTGTAAAGCTTGAGACTCAGATGCGTCGGCCCCTGCTGCTTTGATTTTCACAGAATCTGTCTGTTGTGAGTCCCCCAACTTTATGGAAGCACAATTTTAAATCACTGCAGTGCCCCTATAAACAGATTTATGACAACGTTCAAATTCAAAATAATTTAACTGAGTGTAACTGATTTGTTGTTGCTCATTTCAAACACTGATCCTTAAAGGGACAGGTCACCCCAAAATCAAATATACATATTTTTCCTCTTACCTGTAGCGCCATTTATCAGTCGAGATTGTTTTGTTACACAGAAGGGAGCATGCATCTACTGCTAGCTCACCTAGCACCACTGAGCTAGGTTGGATGTTTTTAGGCTTTCTTTTTTTGTCAGTGAAATTGCGTGAGCAGGGGAAAAACTGCAAAAAAAATGTTGCCTTTTTTTGTATAAGTCATTATTTATATTACTATTATTATTATTATTATTATTATTATATAAATTGCAGGCAGCTTGTCTTAGTGAGAATAAAACTGCAGTGTTTTGAGTCTGTGATTTATGCCACACAAATGTTAGCACTAACCATACATATTGATCTAACTGACATTGATTCTTTCAGCACTTGCAATAGATCTGGATGCAACAGCCTCCGCCGTGGCGATTTGTCTTGTCTGGTGTCCATGTGTTTCAGCCATTTTCTGTGTGTGTTTGTGCTGTGTTTCCATCACAACATTGCATGCAGCGCAAAATAGTTTACCCCCGCTTTAGTGCAGAACATCAGGGAATTAATTTGCACCTTCTTTACAAGTAAATTTTGTTGAATGTGAGACGTTTGTGTTGCACATGTCAGCATCTTCACGGCCATAAGGTGACTTTGATGACATAAACTTCTATGATTGATGAAATTCTCGGGAAATAACCAAATCTGAGGAAAAGTTGTAGTGATCGGACAAATTGCAAGTTTGCACAGAATTCATGGGGATTGATTGAATTTGCATTAATTGCTGCAAACACAACATCCCAGAGGGCTCTCTTTTGAACCAAACCCATGGTTATATTTAGAGACATTTAGAGAAGTTTTGAAGTGTCTGTTGAATTTGTTGTTTTTTGAGATGATCACAATGGCAGACGCAAATCTTTCATGTATACACAATTGTGTGCAGAGTCCCTGCAGTTCAGGCTGTATTACCAGGTGGTGAGATTTGTTTGGGAACATGCTCCACCGTAGCACAATAAAAACTGCATCTTCTGGAGGAGTGTTGTTTTTGGGGGGGGTTTTGGTCAATATCTAGTTTTCATTCCTTTATTTTGTCTGTTAAAGGAGCATGTACTGGCAGAAATGGTATGTAATATCTGCCATGCTGTTCTACAGTAGCCCATAAAGGACAACCCAAACACTGGCTTAGTCCATGCTTGGCCTACTGGGGAAAATTTTTGGTTCTGCAACCTCACCACTAGATGGCACTAATCCTACACTCTAGACCTTTAATATTGTGCTAATATAATGCATGTTCCTAAACAATGCTGTGTCAGATCAAAGCAAAACATACTTTGACACGTTTGTATTGTTGTGTTTTTTGCATAGTCTGCACCAGGCGAGAGTCGAGCTGTTGTCATGACTGCCCCCACCATCGTCTACCCACAGCAGGCCACTATTGTCCAACAGGATGGACGCCCTCTGGAGCAAACCAGGTAATCGTCAGCCATCTCAAACACTGATAATAAATAGTTTTCTGTTTTGTTTTTTTTTGTCTGTTTTTTTTTTTTGGCAGTAAACAAGGACAATGTGTCCCACTCATTACTGTTTCCTCTCTCAGGCCGCACAGTCCCAGAGCTCGCATGGCCAGAAACTCCTCGGGAGGACCAATCACCACAGTTGGTGGGTAAACCCTGAAAACCTGTATACACACACACACACACACACACACACGCATATACACACACACACACACTGCAGTTTTAATTATATCAAGATAACCACTGTGAGAGCTGTTCTGATGTTATCATCAGCAACATTTGCTTTAGTCCATAAAATTTAACTCACTGCTTGTTGAACTGTTTTTAAGTCAACGTTTTTAACGTGAGTGAAAGATCTGTCTTTCCAAGAGTGAATAAAATCAAAGTAATGCTCTCATGCAGTGTAGTTACACCAGAAGCCTCACCGCATTTCGTCTAAGTTTGGTCATCTGTGTCCTGAGAGATGAATCTGTCGGTGTGTCCTCCCTCATGCCTGAAATGGTTCTGCTGCTGAGATTGCTTTTGATGTTTAGCTTGTTGCCCTTTTAGAGGAGAGGAGATAAAAAAAACATCCCTGACTTGGCTGAACCTCATCACCTGATTTATTGGCTTACATCCATCTGTGAATTATTTATTGGCAAGAGACTTAATACCGAGGAATCCCTCTTAAATATCTTTTTCTAATGAGTCCATTTTGAAAGCGCTTACAGACTTATAAGGGGACCTGTTACTTTTCTGGTTCATACTTGTATTTATGGTTTCTACTAGAACATGTTTACATGCTGTAATGGTCAAAAACACTTTATTTTCCTCATGCTGTCTGTGCTGAAACACCTGTATTCACTCGCTGTCTGAGACGCTCTGTTTTACCACCTGTCTATAAGGACACCCTCCCGAAAACGCCCAGTGTGCTCTGACTGGTCAGTGTTTCGGGGTTTTCCATATCTCAACATCTCTGCATCGTCACTGCAGCCGAGTAATGACTGTAATGTAACACTTTCTACCGTGAAAAATCACCAATAAAATCTTCTAAACACAACCGAACATGTTCCAGCAGGAAAATGATCCGAAATAAGGGAGAAATTGATGACATCAGCAATCAACATTACATTATTTTGGGATGTTAGCATGTAGCAGTGTACGCTTCATAATATAAACACTTGCAGATGACTATATGACGAAATCAGAGGGTTCAGAGCATTAGGAAACCTGGGTTCTTTGCTTACAGGGATTACTTCTACATACGTTTACCTCATTATTTAAAACTTTGGCTAGTTTAATGTGAGCATCCATAATTGTAAGACTAAGACACAAAATACAGAAACGCATAATAGGCCCCCTAACATCTTGTGCCCAAAATTTTCTTGTACAAAATGTGTATTTTTAAAGCCGTATTACCTGATGTTTGAACAGGCAAGCAAGCCGCCTGATTAACTTTGCTCTTTGTCTATAACTGCCTTTTGTTTTCTTTTAAGTTGGCATGCTAAAAACACAGATAAAATCAAGACAAATGTGCTTGTGCATGTGTGTATTCGTGTGTGTGTATTGTCTTTCTCAGACAGCACAGGTAATGTGATCGACCTGGTGAAAGATCAGCTGCCGGAGCTGCAGCTCTCTGAGGAGGATCGGCAGAAGAACCTGGAGCTGCTCCAACAGGCCAAAAAGGTCAGCGACCGGTTCCTGACACGCCGTGGTCGCCGCTCCCTCACTGATTCACCCACAGGTAGTGAATACACACACTCACACACACACATATTTACTGTGCATAGATAGATAATTTCTGAAGCATGCGTTGATTGCTGTCTTGGTGAGTTTGATTTAATTTTCTATTTTTTTAGTTTGTTACCTTGACAAAGAGTTGACAGTCGCATTAAACTCAGTTTGTCCTGTGTTTAAATGTGTTTAATTCACTATATATATATATATATTTTTTTTTTCTATAAAGGTCTGTCTCCAATTCCAAGTCCGTCGTCCTCACCGTGTTCATCTAGAAGCAGCTCACTGACAGTAGCCCCTCAAACTGGTAATGTGCTATTTAAAATGACTATTTACTATTCATTAATAACTTTTCTACATTATTTTGCTGTTACTTTTTGATCATCACAGTTTGCAAGAATGTTTTTGTTGGTTATTTTCTGCTCTTTCAGCTCCCACAGAGGCAGCACATGTCAGCTCACAGCCAGCCGGGCAGGTAAAGAAACTATAAACCACATTCACTCATCATGGCTTGACTTGTAATGCAGATATTTTTTGATGGACTCTCATTTTCCCCAGTTAAAATGGTAGTGTTAATTCTACTTCCCTTTGCTGTGTTTTAAAATGGTCTAAGATGTATTTATTAACACAAGAAAATTTGCCATGCTGTACTCTCTCATAGCATCTGGAGGTTCCTTCAGCGCGGGAAAAGCCTGACTTAACGACCCAGGATCAGGAGGTCAGATTAACAGATTCAGTCACTGTGTTTTTTTTATTAACACAGACATGACAAAGTCAGTATTTGTCTAATGCATGCCAGATTGGAAGGTTTGTAGAGGAGAAGGGGAAAGGAGAAAATTTATACAGACATTGATACTCCCCAGAGGATGAATCCCAATGACTTTGATCCCCTGCAATTGTAATTCACTACAGGAATGCTAAATGTATTACTAATAGTTATTATCTTGCCAACCTCAGGGTAACAGGCTGTTGGTGGACTGGAAGCCGTCTGAGAAGAGGAAAGTGTCCTCTGGGACTCTAACACCACGCTTTGCTGTTCAGAAGGAGAACTGTGATCCAGCTGTACCTAAGAGTCCTCCAGCAGGCAGTAAAGCGGACGAGGGATCTGGTCCAGGCCGAAACCCCAACCAGGCCCCGGCTACAGGGGTGGCCAAGCCTGTCCCCCGACCCCCTACTCAACTGGCCCCCTGCACAGCAGAGATCAAGACGATCGGGGCCTTTCCTCCACTTATGAGGGCTGTTTCCTGGGATGCTGTAGGCAGCCTTAATTCTAGAAACGGAGCACCGAGTTTCCCTCCTACACCCGAGGATACGTTCTCAGACAAACCCAGGGATGCTATCTTCAAGTCCTCAGGGTACAAGGACCTCCCCACCCAGCCGGGGGGTTTACAGACACTGTCTAAATTCAGAGAGGTAAAGCAGTAAACTACATGCTACTGTGTTTACTGCCTGCTTTTGTAGTCGAGGCCTTCCCTGGAATATGTTGTGTAAACACTTTGCTCCTGTGTGTGTGTGTGTGTGTGTGTGTGTGTGTGTGTGTGTGTATGTGTGTGTGTGGGGGTTTACAGGAGCACAAGCTGATGCGGAACCAAAGCATTGTGGGATCCAAGCTACCAGACTTGAGTGAAGCTGCCGAACAGGAAAAAGGTAACAGTCCGTGTTTTCCCTCTTGTCCTTGTAAGACAAAGTACTTACAGTGGTACATTCAGCAATGTCGCCAAGGGTGTGTGCACTTCCTGAATCTCAGGGAAAATCTGTTCCAGTCAGAAAATGATGATGATCTAAACTGCTCTTGTTTTTTTCCCTCTGTGCCACCCGTTTACTGGCAACCTCACAACAGAGAAATACATGCTGTTTGCATTTCCCATCAGCAGATGGCATGATTGTTAAAGCGTGTGAGCCAAAGACCACCAGTGGAAGATGAAATGAGGAATTTGTTTTATGTATTTTGAGTGTTTTGGGGACCTGAGACTTGGATTTGAGTCACAAATAAATCAATAAAATTAGGACTTGAGACTATACTTAGACTTGACAGCCTAAAGATGCTCAAAGTTTGGCCCACAGTTCAATGACAGCCCTTAAGAAACATCTTTTGCAGGCCCTGAACGTGACATGAAATGCCTGCATTATATTGTAATCATATGCTGTTCATTTCAATACTTTCACTTTTAATATCTTTATCAATCAATAACTTTTAATCGTATCATTTTATACACTACTCAGCCACAGCTTCAAACCCTAACAAGCATCAAGTTAGGAATGACTACTTGTAGAAAGCTACAAGTAGCATGGCAACTCATGGCACCCCCTAAGTGCAGCGGGAATTGCGTTTTATTATCAGTGCAAATGCTGTTAGCTAAAGTTAGCAAAACATCAGTTTCCTCCTGGGAGAAGTTTGGCCGTCTGACGCTGCCGCTCTCTTCTGCCATGGCGAATTGAGTAAACTCTCATTACGCCTTCGCGCCGCATATTTAAGGGCGAGGAGAGGGGCTCATTTGATTGGTGTGATGTGTGTAAAACCCACTCCACGCCTTCTCTCCTCCCTCTTTCCGACTTGCGCAGGTAGGAGGGACAGAGGTGGGAAGGAAGAGTAGCTGCGCCAGCACGCACGGTGTGCCAAACTTGCAAAATCCGCCTGGCCACACCCAGTTGGCGAAGCGCAGGTGCGCTGCGCCTCCGCCTCGCCCAGTCTGCGAAACTAGAGGCCCATATGTCATGACTCTGTGCATCCCTAAATGATGTGCTGTCTCCCTGAATTCAATTCAGTTCATTCATTTTCATTTATTTACTGTAACCGCATATCCTGTTAAAAGTCTCAGGGGGGCTGGAGCATATCCCAGCTGACATTGGGCGAGAGGCAGGGTACACCCTGGACAGGCCGCCAGACTATCACAGGGCTGACACTTAACACGCATTCAATTCAATTCAATGGAATTTTATTTATCCCAAAGGAAATTCTTGTGCCAGAGAATGCTTCAGATTATTGTAACACTAAGAACAGTAACTACAATTTAACCAGTGGGTTCCCCGGGTCAGGGTCAGTCACTGGGCCCAGTTTTACAAACAAAAGTAAAATAAATATCTGGCAAAATATACAAATATACAAGATAAGAAGTGTTTTCAAGGAGAGAAAGCAAAACCAGTGCCTACTAGAGTAACAATAGGAGTAAGATAAGTACTAGCATTACTAAAAGTGAAAGTGGTGCAAAAAGCAGACTGCGCATGATGATCAATGTTATATTGAATGTGATATAACAATGAGAGGTAGTATTGCACATGATTGAGGAAATTATATTGCATGATATTAAAAAGTAATATTGCACATGATGTTGTGAAAATTAGAGCTCAGTCATCAAAACTTTGAGAACCCCTGGTTTAAAAACTTGACTCGACATCTGAGAAAGCCAAAATGTTCAAGCCTCAGGGTTTGACCTTATAAGATCTGTTTATAGTACCTAACTAACCATCAGCACAGCTTTGAAGGAGACTGTACAAATGTGTAATTTTGATTCAAATTTTAAAAGTCAGCCTTGGAGACTTTAAAGTGAGACTATGTCACTTTTAAAAGGAAGAAATATCACCGTCTTTCATCAAATGAAAAATTGAATTTCTTAGAAATAGAATGCACTCTTCTTCAAATCAAAACTTGGGGGTTTTGATGCTGCAGCCAAAAAAGGTCTGGTATGACCAGTAGCTTGTGATGACTAACTGTGTTGCTGTGTACAGTAACTCACTACTCACCTTACTTGTGCCACTGTAACACTACATTTCAGTACATTTAAAAGTTACCTAGTCTACCTTTAAAGACGTGGTTTAAAGTAGACTTGAACAGTACTTGACTTTAAATCTGTTTCAATGACTTCAGCCTTGACTCAAAACATCTTTGGAAAAAGACCTGGTATTTTCTTCAAGACTGATTCATGTAACAGTGTATCTGCAGGTGCTCCATCTTCTCCAAACTCAGCCAGTAGTGAAGCAAAGGAGAAGTCCGACGCCATGCCAAACATTTCAGATGTGATGCTGAGAAAACTCAAACTCCACCGAGGTCTACCGGGCTGGTGTGTAACAAACCATCTGCTGCTCATGTTAACTTTTACCTTTTGTCTTGTTTTTCCTGTCTAATCACTAAAAATAACCCTCCATACATCCTAATTGTACTGAGTACAAATACTGTATGTACATTACTCACCATACTAACAGATCCTCTTCCATTTCATTTCAGTGCTCCTCCACTCACTGAAAAAGAAGTTGAGGTTAGTATTTGATCTCATCTGTTGATTTTCAGTCATTAAATCTACTAAGAACTAAAGATACAAAATCACAAAAACACCCTTTATTGTGAAGTATTGAAAGTTCAGTGCCTTCCCATGCTTGCTACAGCTCATTTTGTTTCCTGTGGTGCTCTGCTTGTGCTCGCCTGCTATTTAAAGGACCTGTTTGACAGTTTGGGAAATACACGTATTTGCTTTCATGTCGAGAGTTAGATGAAAAGATTAATATCACTCTCATATCTGTACAGTAAACATGAAGCTGGAGTTAGCAGCCTGTTTGCTCAATCTTGGGAACTAACGACGATAAGCCTCTACAGCTCAAATGTACAACATTACTTTGACTACAAACAGAAACTAGAACATTTCCAATACCGAAATCTTGTCCTGTTGCTCACAGATCCTGCATACATATGCAAATGAGACAGAAGTGCTAATAAACTGTATCTTACTACAGTTTTCACAGCTGTTGGAGCAGCCATGTTGGATTTTGAGGACATGGTTGGTGAGGTTCCTCTGACTTTTCAAGTTGGAAATCTGACTTCAGGTGTGTTCCAGTTGAAATTTCTGACTGGGAACTCCTAAAATCCAGCTTCCCAAAACAAATGGATCAAGCATTAGTGAGCAGACATGAGAGTGCTATCGGTTTTCTCATCTTCCTCTTGGCAAGAAAGCAGAAAAGCATATTTCCCAAAATATTTCTTGAACAATTTAACTTTTGAAAAGTCACTTTGGTGCCGGTCTGAATAGTAGTTAGAGCCAGCTTATTTACAAATACAGGTATTTACTCACAACTTGAACTGTTATATGGCAAACTATAATTTGCTTCATGCCATGTTTTGCTTTCCAAACAATATATATTCATTTTAATAATCTCATGCTCATTTCTAACTGCTCCACAGTCCAAGTACTGTGTATATGAGTCATCATACAATGGGTCATAAAATCGACTGCCAACAGTAATCTGTTTACTTTGAGCAGTGAACTGTGTTCAAACACTGTTTCAAACAGAGCAGTCAGATCCATTGTTCTACTCACTGCAAACATTTGCCACATGCGGCTCCATGTTTATGATAACCTGTTTTGTTACCAAAGTAGTTAATTACACCTTCATAAAAATTGTCTGCCTGAGCTTGGCAGTGTTCTGCCAACAGGAAAGTGTTTTTTCTGTTCCTGATCAGACCGAAGAGACTCAGAGTGATTTCCTGTGGAGAAAAATGCAAACATTAGTGACGCTTTCGGGCTCGGGCTGCAGCCCCTCTCACTGCTCCCTCAGGGACGCGTCTGGACCGGGACAGCGAGAGGTCATATATTTCCTCTCAGCCGCGGCCCATGTATGTTGGAAAACTGTGCAGACTGGCTTTGATCAACGCAGCAAAACATCAAGAGGTCAAATGTTAGAATCACAGCTTGTTCCCCATGCTCATCTCCAGGGCTGCTTGATTCTCCCTCACACGTCGTTAACTAATAAAAATGCATATTAGTATCACGTAAACAACCGCACTGACTCTTATTTAGCCTGCGTGTGTGCGTGTGCCACACTGTGGGAGAGTTTCCTATGGATCCCTCTGATTTATCCCTCAGAGTTGGTGCGTTGCCATCAGCAGCAGCTCATCTGAGTTTAATGTGCTGTGTTAATGTGCCATTGTGAGAGTTATATTGCAGTAACTTCCTCCCCACAGAACGCATTCGTCCAGCTGTCACTGGCATTTCGTAACGACAACTACACTCTGGAGATGCGGCTCAAACAGGCAGAGAGGGAGAGGAACCTGACTGAGGAAGACACCGAGAAAGAACTAGAAGAGTTCAAAGGAGCACTGAAGGTCAGCCCTCGAAAACAGCAGCTGATATTAGATTAACTTGCACAGAAAAATTCCCTCTGGCTCTTTAGTGCTCGTTCATCTGCTTAATGTTTCCTGGAATAGTCCCACAGTAAATATTTATCTTGTCCGAGTCCAATCCCAGGTACAGAGGGGGACACTGATGTACACTGTGTTGTCCCGAGAGACTTGTAACAAGATGTTGTTGTGTTTCTCGCAGATGACTTCTCCACAGTGGCAGAACTTGGAGCAGCGTGAGGCGTACCAGCGCTTAATAGAGACAATAGCTGTGCTGCACCGACTGGCCACACGGCTCTCCAGCAGATCAGAGATTGTGGGAGCAGTTCGACAGGTGCAGTTACACAAACACATGTAAACTGAGGAGATGCAGCACAGTCAACGACAGATAAAGAGAACGCTGCATTGTGTAAATATACAGTACATCTTGTTGTTTAAAAGATACTGTCTTGTTCAGGATGTCCCGGGCCCACTGAGACGCCTGTTTGGCAACATTTTAAGAAATTATGGGGAAGATTTTTATCTTAATGCTGTGGCGGACCCCGTGCCGGCCAAAGCAAACATCAGTTAAAGATCAAATTTACTGTTTTTGCAGTACAAAGGTCTGAAGCTATTTAAAACCCCAGACCACTTAGATTACATTTTCTGTCTGTCCTTTGCACTGCTGTCATCAGTGGTGGAATACAACAAAGTACATTTACTCATGTGCTGTACTTCATATATGAGGTACTTTTACTTTACTTTGCACAAAATATTCATGCGGTGAGATTTTATCAGTAATCATCAAGTTACGTGGCTAAAGGAAAATAATAGAACTGCTAAAACAGTCTGGATTGTTCAGAAAATGACATGCTAAATGGCATTAATATACATTCACCAGCCACTTTATTAGGTACACCTTGCTAGTACCAGGTTGGACCACTTTTGCCTTCAGAACTGCCTTAATTCTTCATGGCATAGATTCAACAAGGTGCTGGAAACATTCCTCAGAGATTTTGGTCCATATTGACATGATAGCATCACACAGTCGCTGCAGATTTGTTAGCTGCACATCCATGATGCAAATCTGTTCCACCACATCCCAAAGGTGCTCTATTGGATTGAGATCTGGTGACTGTGGAGGCCACTGGAGTACAGTGAACTCATTGTCATGTTCAAGAAACCAGTTTGAGATGATTTGAGCTTTGTGACATGGTGCGTTATCCTGCTGGAAGTAGCCATCAGAAGATGGGTACACTGTGGTCATAAAGGGATGGACACGGTCAGCAACAATACTCAGGTAGGCTGTGGTGTTTAAACCATGCTCAGTTGGTACTAAGGGGCCCAAAGTGTGCCAAGAAAATCTCCCCCACACCATTACACCACCACCAGCAGCCAGAACCGTTGATACAAGGCAGGATGGATCCATGCTTTCATGTTGTTTACACCAAATTCTGACCCTACCATCTGAATGTCACAGCAGAAATCCAGACTCATCAGATCAGGCAATGTTTTTCCAATCTTCTATTGTCTAATTCTGGTGAGCCTGTGCGAATTGTATCCTCAGTTTCCTGTTGTTAGCTGACAGGAGTGGCACCAGGTGTGGTCTTTGCTCTTTCTAAAATACTCAGACCAGCCTGTCTGGCACCAACAACCATGCCACGTTCAATGTCACTTAAATCACCTTTATTCCTCATTCTGATGCTCGGTTTGATCTTCAGCAGGTCATCTTGACCATGTCTACACGCCTAAATACATTGAATTGCTGCAACATGATTTGCTGATTAGCTATTTGCATTAACAAGCAGATGAACTGGTGTACCTAATAAAGTGGCCGGTGAGTGTGTATTCATATATCATATTAAGATAATAAACTGTTTCACAAGTTTGTGTTCGCAGCACATAACTTTGATGTGTGATCGTCCTCAGTGTCACAGTATCACATACTGTGTAAAGGGAAACTGCAAATATGTGAAGCAGGATTTAGTGTTACCATGAAGCCTTTTCCACCATGTTTGTCTCAATGTGTTTGGTGTTTATTTATTACCTCTTTAACATCTCACCTGTAAGATGTGAAACAAGAATCAAATAACTGCTTGTAATGTAAAAGTTGTTGTTTATACAGATGAACTACAGTAAATTATCCCCTAATTTTGCAGCTCGGAGGAGATTTTTAGCCTGTTTTAGCACATTGTTTCATCAACCATGTTTCCAACAGCCATCAGAGGCTTTCAGCAAAAACTTCTGGTAAACCCTGTATGCTGCACGCCCAGCACCAAACAGCTTACAGACAGACTTCACAACTCACTGCTGAAGAAAGTTGAATATTAAGAGACAGGTTTTTTTTAAGGGAAATTTAACCATGAAACCATGAAACAAGAATATGTCAGTTAATATTTGACTTATATTCATCTGGTTAGTAAGATCATTTTTCTTTTTCATTGTATAACAGGAGAAACGTATGAACAAGGCCACTGAGGTCATGATGCAATATGTGGAGAATCTGAAGAGGACGTACGAGAAGGACCACGCAGAGCTGATGGAGTTCAAGAAGCTCGCCAACCAGAACTCAAACCGCTGTTATGGAGGCTCCGTGGACACTGGTGACCACATTCACATCAAACACAAGAAAACACAGAGACATTACAGGACATAGTTTTGAAAGGGTTTCATGCTTGTAAATGGAAAAATATTTTCTAACTTTATTTATCCAGGCAAGGGTTTGATAAAGCATGCATGTTTTTTAGTGTCACTGCTTCATTGCTGCTCTGTAGGAATATTTTCACCAGGCAACGTTGTAACCTCTGTAACTGGTGTGTTACTGAGCAGCTTCACTGCAGCATTAAAACAATACCAGCATGAAATTACTGGTTTCTGTGCTTACATAGTGCTGTATTCTGTGTTTCTTCGTATGTCCTCACAAAGATGATGGAGTTCCACGACCGTCAAGATCCATGTCCCTCACCCTGGGAAAGGTAAGCGCTTCAGTTTTTTTAAGAGATGTTTTTTGGTTTACCGTGTACACCATCTTAATTTACAGTGCTAGCATGCTAACATTTGCCAATTAGCACAAAAGGCTAAAAATGTCCCAAAATATCCACATGCCGTCCTGTTTATAAAATTCTTTTGTGTTTCCTGTGTAATGTATGAAACTGTCTTTCTGTGACATCATCATGTCTGTGTTGTTAAACATTTTAAAACATTACATCCTTGATACTCTCATTTTTTAAATTCTTACCACTGGCACATTTTCTGTCTTCTTTCACCTCTCTAGGCTCTGCCCAGACGTAGGGTGAGCGTTGCGGTGGTGCCCAAGTTTAACCTCCTGAACATCCCGGGTCAGAGCCCAGCTACAGCCGGCCCTGGCCCCAGTGTGGGACCCACGGCTGGTGCTGCTCTTCCTGTCCTGGTAGGTCTTCCTGTCCTGTCCTGTCCTGTTCTGTCCTGTCGGAAAATGATGGGAAATGACACATCAAGCATTAAATGCTGTGACACCCACTCTCCAGAATGACTGCTGAGTAAAAGATATGCACAATGAGTTAGAAACATATGTAGGAGTTATCTTAGGACACTTACTTACTAGTTCAATTTAAGGACACCGATTATTGTTGTAGTGTTTCTTTTTGTATTTCAAAAAGGATAAATTGTGTTTTAGAATGAAAAACTTCTGTCTCATATTGCTGTAGTTCACTGATTATAGTAATAGATTTTGCTCAAAGTCATATCTATAATAATTGTCAGTGGTGGCAAGTGACTAAATACATTTACGCAAGAGCTTTACATAAGAAGTACAAATTTAAGTTGTTTTTTTTTGCTTGATTAACTCCAAATTATATGACTTCATAGTTAGCCACTGTTTTTAGAGTCAAATATTGTACTTTTTATTACACTGCTTTTATCTGACAGCTGAAGTTACTATTTAATTAACAGTTTAAGACTTTAAACTTAAAAACCATATGATAAGGTTATGAAATACAATAATCAAAAGCAGTGTCTATTTGGGGTTTCTGTCATGTTTCAGATATTTTTTGAGTTTTTGAACAAACTTCCTAACTTTGTATAACGTTGTTGAAACTAGCTCCACCCTGACCAGCTAGGAAAGTGAAGTGCAGCTTTCACATTGACGCATCAATGCAATGACGGTACTGATCCATCGAGATGTTACAGATGCATCAAGATGTTACAGATGCATCGAGACAGCTTCAATAACGTCTGGAGATAACGTCTCATATAATAATGTACCATAATAATGTACCAGTCATGGAGCTCATCTTTTTGCAGAATGACAGAGCACGAATGTCCTGAGTGGTTACACAACAGTACTCTTGCTCGACTACTGGACCAGTTTCAAAAATTGTTTTCTCCGTCTGTCACTTAGACACAAAAACATGGGAAATCTAGTGTCTAGGTTGAAAAGTACCAAAGTTAAGCTTTAAGTAAATTCAGCTCTAAATACTTTTGCGCACTGTGGTATTGGTACTTTTACTTAAGTAAAGGATGTGAATATTTCTATCACACCTTTTGACTGTGTATCATTGTTAGAGGGCAACTGTATTCCTCATCAATATTCAACTCTCTCCTCTCTAGTGTGAAGCGAATGATGTGAAAGCCAGCGCTCCCACAGAGGCAGCTCAACCGGCAGCAGAATGGTATGTTTTATGTATTTGTGTTTTGCTTACACACACACACACACACACACACGCACATGCACACGTGACTGCATGTACAGTATGTACACATACCATTGTTTGATTCCCAAGGTCAGCACACAGACCTTGAAACAATGGGCCAAGACGAGCCTGAACTTGTAATCATTCTTATCAAAAGCGTTTTGTGCTGCAGTGGGACCTTTGTCTTGTTTGTGTGACCTTCAGGATGTGTTTTACAGTGCAGAGAAAGCCCCGCTGGAGTGAAAATAACCCTGACAGCATAAAAAATAATCAGACCCTGCTGCAGTTGATGGATATGCTATCCTGGGTCGTAATCTAAACATTTGTGCAAAGAGTCTGACAAAGTCCAGGCACCAGGCTCCAATCATATCCTGGTTATAAAGTGAGCCTGAGTAGAGCTCTCAAGTGTCTAGATGTTCTCCAAGGAGACAAGAATAGAAATAACAAATGTGCAAAGTGCCAGCTCCGTGTTTTTTTTTTCTCTTAGTACTCGCTGATTGTGTCTGTAATGCACACTGCTATCATTCAGCCACTACTGCAGTTTGGAAGTTATAAACAAAGCCAAGGTGTTGTGATGGAACCTAAAAGCACACTCCTCTCAGTTTTATAACGTCTGCTGTGATGGTGGTGGTGTCCAAGGCTGACTGTTCTTTCCCATCTGAAACAATGCAGTGGAAAGAGTGTGTCGGAGCAGGAAAGTGAGCCAGCCAAGCCTCCTGTAAACGTAGAGGAGATCAGAGCCGAGATCAGAGCCGAGCTCAAGGCAAAGATCGAAGAGGAGGCGTACAACAAAGGGTGAGGCCTTCTGTCCTCATCCTTAACTACACACAAACACACTGTTGTTGTTTATCATAAATCACCACATTTATGGGACTCAGTTATGTTGCTGTTGTGCAGGTGTATATAATATTAAGTAAACAGAGCCTGCCTGATGATAGGACATCAGTATATTACTGTATATCATTTGATGCTGCTGGTAAATGCGAACATTTCAAATGCAGCTACCAAGAGGGACTGAAGCAAAGTAAAGTGCTCCAGGAGGAGAAGCAGGAAGAGGAGAACGCTGCAGAGAAGCTGCTGGAATCGAAAAATAAGGATGAAGAGAGTGGAAAGAACAGAAACACAAGCAGGTAAACTGAATCTGCTGTTATAGAAAATAAATTCAGCATGTTGTTCTCTGACAGCGTTAACATAAGCAGGCCAAATGTCCAGTCTTTAACTTCCATTCACAATGCAAAAAGTGTACCCAAAGCTCATCTACACCATGAGTATACATGCCAATAAGACCTCTCATTACTGTGTGTGGCACATCTCAGACCTTCAGTTTGCTGAATTTAAGAAATATACACTAATTTTACACAATTTTCAAAGGAATACTTCACCCACAAAATGAGTGTTTGTGTATCAGTTACTCATCCTGTGTTACACTGAATTCCTGAGAAAACTTTGCTCTTCTCAGATGTCTCCACGGTGAACGAAGAATCCAAAAATGCAGAAAAGTCTAGATGAACTGAAGACTAAAAAGGGTCCACGTTTAACAACAGCAAAACTACATCAAAACATCTGTTTAAAAGCTCTCACACAGCTTGTGCAGTATAATCCAAGTCTCATTTATCCTGCTGTATACTCAGTACTTCCCATACACACCATCCATCCATCCATCCATCCATGCATTTTCATCCGCTTTTCTGGGGCCGGGTAGCGCAGGCAGCAGGCCAAGCAAAGCACCCCAGACGTCCCTCTCCACAGCAACACTTTCCAGCTCATACCGCGAGATGTTCCCAGGCCAGATGAGATATGTAATCCATCCAGTGTGTTCTGGGTCTACTCCGCAGTCTCCTACCAGTGAGACGTGCCCGGAACACCAAAAGAGAGGCGCCCAGGAGGCATCCTGATCAGATACCCAAACCACCTCAACTGACCCCTTTCGACGCGAAGGAGCAGCGGCTCTACTCCGAGCTCCCTCCGGATGTCGGAGCTCCTTACCCTATCTCTAAGGCTGAGCCCAGCCACCACATAAAGAAAACTAATTTAATGCTTACAACTGGATAATCGAGACTTGGATTATGTGGGAGTTGTGTGGGAGTTTGTATGATTGAGTTTGAGTTGTTAAACATGGACTCCCATTGCTTCAGTTCATTGTCATTTGCTGATTCTTCGTTCACCTTGAAGGCATGTGAGAAAAACAAGTTAAAGTCACGTCTTTAGGGTGACTAACTGATATACAAATAGTGGTTTTGGGGTTGAAGTATTCCTTTAAGATGTACTTTGTCATTTTGCAAACCTATGAGCCACATGCAGCCACAAGCTGGATGGTCATGATCACACATTTGTAAGGAAAAAAGGTAAGGGAAAAATAGTACGTTACAGTTACTGAGAAAATGTTGTTCTTCAATTTCTGTTACTTTGAATCTTTTTCCTGTGCAGGAATGCCTTCCTTTGGCCTATTTCCAGACATTTCTTCATCTCTATTCCCCATTTTATTTTTTTATTTTTTGTCAAGGTACTGAACATGTTAAAATAATACAATGACAAAATAAAACTTATAAGCAATAAAAACTAACGGGATCCTCATTGTTAGAAAAGTAATCAAAAAGTAATCACATGTAATAAGTTTCATTACTTATTTCATTTTTAAATAAAAATTAAAATGAAAAGTCTTTGAAGAAGATGCATATAAAGCTGTTAACAGCAATAAAAATATGAGATGTTTACTGTATGAGGTCATTGTCTTCACAGGAGGATGGAGGAGATCCTGGTTCTTCTTGGTCGCTATTCTCCCAAGATCCCCTTGAATCGGCGACTTCTCTGGATGGCCCTGACTCTGTTTGTGGTGATGTGTCTGGTTATCAGTATTTTCACATTCTTCAGTGACTACTACAACAGACGTGAGGACACGTAAGCAGAGACGGACTGTGTGCGAGGCGAGATGAAGATCTTTGGACTGAGTGTAGCAGAACAACCAAAGAACCCCGGCGCAGAGTCACAGAGTCGCCCTCTGTCTCTGTCAGTTTACCATATCATCACACTCGGACTCACTTGAATCCATGACCCTGACTCTCGAGGGCCAAAGACGTTTTGGGAGGCTGTATGGATGATGTTGCCTTTGTTGTGGTTAACAGCATTAAGTTATAATTTTGTTTGTATGGAAAAATTAACAGATTGTTTGCTGCAGTGAGCAAAAAGATAATTTCTGTATAGGGACCAACTATATAGTGTGATGACATATACGTATATTTAAATTAGATGCATACGTAACAACATGTTCTGGTTTGGGTACTTTTTGATGATGAGTATGGCATTTTCCATTAAATGCCGCAGTAGAAAAAGTGTATATTTATCTACACTCTGATGTTAAAGTATAAATCTCAGGTCCAATAGATAATAAAGACCTCGAGAGATTTTGAACTAATATTTAAAGATCCAGAAAATAAAAGGTTTTGATGTTTTGTTTTATTTCTGTAATGTGTATTTAAATATTTTAAAATATAAGCACATTCCAAAGTAGTTCCTTAAGTGCAATATTTTGCAGTTGACGGTTCTTGTTTGTGCCATTTTGGATTGTGTCTTCAGAGCACTGAGAGATTTTCTTCTTGTATGAGAGCACTGATTAGATGGCATGAAGCGTATTTTTATCTTCTTTGCACATGTGTGCCTGCCGGTGTTGTTTGTTCTTTGTGGATTTGATGCTCTGCCACTTCACCTTTTGAATAAAGGTGCCTGAAAAGATACTGTATTCATTTCCATTGAGAAATATCAGGTGCTACCAGAGAAGATTGATGCTTTAATCCTTTTTCTAAAATGTTGACATCTTACTTTTTTTTTTTTCTTTTTTTTTTGACCATTTGGGGGCAGCGGAAACAAGTTGTGAACACAACTTAGACATATCATCACCTTTAAGCTGATATGGTGAACCAGTGTGAATCCAGTGTGTAGGATTTAGGGGGTTATATTGGCTGAAATGGAATATCATAAAAAGTATGTTTTATTTAGTGTATAATGAGAATTGTTGAAATGTTACCTTAAAATGAGCTGTTTATATCTGCATAGGAAGTCGGTACTCAATTGTGGAAATCGCCATGTTGCTCTGCCATGTTCCTACAGTAGCCCAGAACGGACAAACCAGTCACTGGCTCCACAACGGTTTGTATGATATCCTACAAATTAGCGTCTCACAAATTATGTTATGTTTTTAATATAAAGTTACTGTATGTAATTTATGTAAAGTTACAGAGCTTAGGTTTAGGAAAAAAAAAACTCAAAGTTCAGACAGTTTCCATCATCGGTCTCCTGGCGAAAGTTCTGTGTTTTGAGACCCATCCACCATCCCAGCCTTCCTCCTTACTGGACCATTCAGGACACAATTTTGTGAATCCTAGATAAGTGAAGGAATGACCCACCCTACTCTCCCTATGATTGGATGGTACTCGTTGCCTTTGTTGGCTGGATTGGTTAGGTTTAGGCAAAAGGAGTGAGACTGGTAGGGTTAGGGTAAGAATGTCAGGGATAGCCAATCAGAACCAGGTGGGCTGTCCCTTCGGTATCCTAGGATTCACAAATTCATGTTCGGTACTGTTTCATCCCTTACTCTCATCATCGCATTGGTCACATGATTGCAGCCTTCCAAAATACATAGGTGATGCACAAATTACTGGTTCATGATTACGTAGGATATGAACAAATTTGGATGAATTACTTTTTGTAGAAAAACGTACGAACAGTGCACCAGAACAGCCTGCGTACTTTCATGATGTAAAGTCATTGCATAGGCCACTGCAAGCTCTCTCTGTCATCTCTGGATGACAGGGTTGTTACCAGAACTCATCCAGGAGCACACAGCTGCAATATTAGTGGATCAAAACTCTCTATTTCCATTATCCAGTGTGCTCTTCTTTATTATACATCTTCATATTGTTTTCCTTTGTTTTGGGTTAGACTGGCACTCTTTTAATTATGCCATCTTGTTGTTCCCTCTTCTGCAGTGGCACCTGATGGGAGAAATGGAAACCCAACAAATGTGGAGTTGTAGAAAGCCAAAATATCTCAGTTATAGCCGCAGCCATCTTGCATTAGTGACATCATTTAGAGCCAGAGTCCACGCACTAGAAATCTCCATGGTATTGAGTTCCAAATAACTAGCTATAACCCAGCTTATCAGATAGATGAACAAATGAACACACAAAAGCATGATGAGAACTACCTAAGATGACAGAAACCATCTTTGGGAAAAACTTATTTGACGTGTACTTTGATCTTTTAGTTTGGTCCATGCCTCATCTGCTAACATGGAGGCGGCTGGGTTTATGACCTGTACTGCAGCCAGTCATCACGGAGTGATCGAGACTTTTATGGGGCGACAATGTCGTCGTCCATCTTTATATACAGTCTGTGGTTTAGATAGCTTACACAAACAAGGCATATCATCTAATTTGTGATATTTAGAAGTGCTGTTTGGTGGATTTTGCTACCTTTTGACAGAGCCAGGCTAGCTATGTCCCCGTTTCAAGTTGTGATGCAAAGCTAAGCTAATCTGCTACTGGCTGTTGCAACATATTTATGCTACAGACATGAGAGTGGTATCGATCTTCTCATCTAACCCTTGGCAGGAAAGCAAAATGTATTCTTAACTATGTTATCAAGGGACCTTTTTCACAGAAGACATCTTGACTTGTCACAGTAGGAAAAGCGCTGATGTAAATAATAAAATTAATAATGGCTGAATTCCATTTAGCTGCTTCAGTTTCAGGGTCCTGGTGTTGCTCGTTAAAATTGTCTGCTGTAAAAAAGGTCTGTGCTGATCAACTCTTCTTGCTCACCAACATGTCTGTTCTCACTTTACAGCACATCAAAATTCCATCGTATTCTCTCTGGAGCAGCTTGATTAACTCAGGAAACCATTTACTGCAATGTAATCTAACTCTACAAGGTCTTAATCTGACCCCATCGACACACAAACACCTTAAGAGAAGTTAAATATCCGTCCGTAGCTCCCGGTGGTCATTTATTATGCCCTCACTGACACCTCACATCTGACAAAAACACCGCGGCGTGTTCGTCAGCACTGCGTAATTTCCTGCCATCGGGGCTTGTGTGGAGATGTTTTTGTGGAAGTGGGATGTTGTCGTGTGCCAGAGGCTCATCAGAGGGTACCAGAGATCATAAGCATGTTCATGACTGAGTAATTCCCCCTGGGAGGAAATCATTTGGACGGCATGCCCAGTGTCAGTTGTCTGTAACAGTGCTTAGACTGAAACCACAGATTACAATCTTTATTTCCACTTAAATCCAACAGATGTATTGCTCATCTTCCTCACTTAAAAATACCTGTTTAAGTCCAGTTTAAATCCTCATTTAATGATTCCTGGAACATGAATTCATTGCCTTTTGCCTTCCTCAGAATTGCTGCAGCTTTTTTCACCTGTTGACATATTAGTTTTATCTCTCTGTCTCCTGGGCCCTGCTCCGAGAACATATGATGGCTCTTGATCTGACCCTTGGGCTGTACTTCCCTCTTCCTTTTCCTTTTACTTTCTGGCAATGACAGAGTCCACACACCCCGGTGAGGAGAATCAACTCTATTTAACCCTCATTCGGCACACAGGCACATAAACTGTGCATCACTTGCCATCCCTCTTCATTCGTCCGTCTCAGCTCTGAGCAGTCATAAATATGATCTGGCTTTGCATCATATCGGCGCTGTCAGTTAGTCCAGTCATCTCTCATCAAAAGACTGACACAAACCGCATCAGTGGTAAGTAATTCCACCATTTTTGATATTTATTTGTCTATTGAATTCTATCTTTTTTATAAAGTGTCTATGGATAAATGTAGGCCACTCATCTTCCTTAAAGTGTTTGATTTGCTGTTTTTCAGTTTTCCCAGCGGAGAACCAAAGTATTGCTGGAGTATTCCAGGTGAGCGGCTTAAATTACCTCAACCAGCCTCAGTACGTCTTCAATGCCTCTGATGCTCGCACGCTCTGCTTGTCCCTCAAAGTCAACATTGCCTCAAAAGCACAAGTGCAGGAAGCTCTTAGTAAAGGTTTAGAGACATGCAGGTAAGACCAGAGAAAAAAGGGATCACCTATATCTCAGTGGAGTTTAATGATGTTGATGATACTGATGTTGTGTCATATTTTGTTTTTACTCAGGTTTGGTTGGATTGATGAACATCTTGCAGTCATTCCCCGCATAAAGGCCGTTTCTACCTGTGGCAAAAACCAGATAGGCTTGGTGACATGGCGAGCCTCGGTTACAAACAAGTTTGATGTGTTTTGCTTCAATGAATCAGGTATGACATCTTTATATGCATTTATTGTCTAGAGCTTTACACTACACATTAAAGGGGTAGTTCTGATTTTTTGAAGTGGGGTTGTTTGGAGTGCTTATCCATAGTTAGTGTATTACATACAGCAGATGTTAGCTGGCACGCCCCCCGTTTGAAGAAGCAGACTGGAGTGCGACATTGAAGCTCAGCAACATACTGCTGTGGATGGGGGGCCAGCAACAAAATGTCTTTAACCCACCTTAAAAAAAAACAGTATCAGTGTAAATGTACACTATATTGAGAGTATTTTCACCACTTTACGTTGTCAGTCAGCTTGTTCCGACGAAGAAGCCGTCCTGGCCTCAGCTCCTGATATATGTTCCCGTCAAAGCTGCCAGACTCCATTGACAAAAACAGTCATTTTAGCTCGCTGAATACAGGAGCTTCTGGTCAACTGCTGCTTCGATCAGTTAGTGTGTTTGTGTCATGGCGTGAATTCGGTGAATCCGAACTAGCCCTTTTAAATGCCAAAGTCCCACAATATTACATACTAACTAAATGATCAAGGCAGCGGTAGATTAGTAGCTCCTGTAGCCAGCAAACTTAAATTACGGTTTTTCTCAATGGAGTCTGGCTCTGAAGAGAGCGAAACAATGGCTTCATTTTCCAGTTGGAAAATAAATGTTACTGTCTGAGATCATGATGAAGCAGTGAACATATTCTCAATATAGCGTACACTTAAACTGATATTGATTTTTCTGGATTGGAATTTTTGATGGCTAAAATGCGTTTTGTCGCGGACCCCTCCACATCAGTAGATTGCTTAGCTTCCATGTTGGATTCCAGCCTGCTTCTCCCAACTGGGGGCACGCTGCCTGACATTAACTGTATGTAATATACTGTTTATGAATAAGTACCCCATACAACCCCACTTCAAAAAAATCTGAACTATCCCTTTAAAAGACAACAATTAAGTGAAGATATCATGCATGCTTTTCTTAATACAGCCCTACTTTGTTGTTGTTGTTCTTTAAGGTTTTAACTCAGGTTAATGTGAGTGAATAGTCCTGTCAAAGGCTGTGCTAACAATTTATTGCACTTACATTTGGACTGAATTTGTGTCAGGAAAACTTTTCTCCAAAAATGTATGAGAAATTAGTGTTTGACTTAAATTGTGTAGAACATAAAGGTGGGTTTAAACCTCCCCAATCATGTTTATTTTACAAGATTTGAATAAATATCTAACCTAAATTTGTACCATTACTGCTAGAAACCCACCCAGAAATGCCTTTTAAATATTTTCCAGCACAAAGTCAAGACAGCTGTACAAGGAAATCGCTATCAGTAGTTACAAATGGGCGGCAGACACATTTTTAAAAAAAACATACATTCATCAAACGCCTTGTACTTTATATAACACTTATCTACTTCCCTGTGGCCTCCGTGTACATGCACAGATGCAGCGGCACAATTGAAGGATGCAACGACTGATAACCCTTTGAACGGCAGGGATTACTCAGGGCAAACTCATTCTTCTAAAGCAGCAAGCTCCACCCGCACCACGCACTCTACATCTTCCTCCACCCCTCTGTTTTCTTCCACCTCAACTCCTAGAAGCATGGACAATGAGGCAGTGCCGGCTCCAATTGTCAGCAGGTCACAGAGCTCTACTAGAGGTATGAGGAGGATTTTGTCCACAAGAGAACTTATTGTCATGTCACAAGTAAAAACATACAAGTTAAAGAGAGTTTGGATGTGATTTTTGTTTAGTATGACTAATGTCTTTTTCATGTTTTATTATTCCAGGAAAGGCTATACTCATCACCTCCACTTGTGCCCTTCTCCTTATTGCAGTAATCATCTTTGTATACATAAAAATGTGAGTGGTTTTCAACATGAACACACTGTATATAATACTAAGGTCAAACGTCTAGGGCTGCACACATTACGAAAAATATGCAATAACAATATAACTTGCGATAAATAAACAGATAATAAAGTGTACCCAGTTCTTGACTTGCACAATGCCTGTGCTTGTGCCATGTCATCTCCCCTGCATCCAAAAATATTGGCAGATGGCTGATGTGCTATTTTTGGCATGCACCAGTTCCTTGCTGGCATTCACACATTCGTCTGCACTCACACTTTCTTCCTTCAACCATGCAGACTAGTATGGCAGCCAAAGAGCTGACAGCATGGCATGTGTCAGACAAAATAGTGCCTGCAGACAGAATGTAACTTAATATGGTGTTACTATATTAAAAGTGCAAGTTGATATCATGATGATGATTAAAAAACGATATTGTGCATCCCTACTAGACACATATTAGTTGTGGTTAAATGATGCCATCTGAAGAAGTACGTGAATCTATCAGTTATGAGTGAATTGGTTCTGAATGGGCTCTATATACACTAGTGCTACTCTAATGAGCTTTACTGTATATCAGCCCTGAAGAGCTGTGGATAAACTCACAAGACAAGGCACCTTTCTTGCTTGTAAAAATTCCCGATAGTGCGTATTAAATGTATGTTCTTCTGTTGTTATTACATATATGAATGCACTGTATGATTTGTGTCTTTCTCTCTGTGAAAAGGAGAAGGAGTCGGAGCTTGGACATCAAGCAGCAGCAAGACTACATCCAGACAGAGGAGTGGGTTTGTGTGACAAAAACAAAAGAACCCCAGAAAGGTGCTGAGGAAGAGGAGAGGATAGAAGTGGGCGACGATGCACAGAAAGATGCTGAGGAAGAGGAGAGGATAGAAGTGGGTGACGACGCAAGTTAGACATTTTCTGATGAGACATTTTTAAGGACATGGAAAACTACTGAGTAATATTGTATATTAAGGATGATGTGTCCCTTGTTGTTTCCTTTAAAAGGCTTTTTTGTTTGTATGTGTTATGTATGTATTAGTGTTTTCAGTTACATGATGCTATTAAATAGTGCTGTTTAACCACTAGATGGCAGTGTTTGCTATACAATCATTGGGAAGACTGGAGACCTTTTATTCTTTCACATACTGCTTGCTGCTTCTGATTGCATACATGTGAATGCAACATTTCTACAACAGTGTCAAACATTTTTAATAAGGCAAGTCATTACGAAGTTAGGTAGCTCCCAAAACTTTATTGTGTTGATAAACTTACTGAAACCTCTTTAAAACCAGCTATTCAAGGGAGAGACAGAGGAAATGACCAGACATTATCTGTAAACTAACATTGTGTAACTCAGCCATAAGTGGTCCTATACAGTGTATACATGTTCTAAGGGTTTCTATGACATACCTCAATCACAAAATGGAGTGTAAGGTACAACTGTTTATACATTGTGGGTTTGTGTAATGACAAGCATGTGAGTTTACTTCACACACGCCTGGTCCTCCACAGCTTTTGTCTAAACCTTTGAGAACCAAAGTGCCATCGTCATTCAAACATGCATCTTCACATTACCAAACTCCTTATCAGCTTGTGACCAGCTAAGCACAGCTTTGCAGCTGACAGGATATTGTATTTTTCATTTAATCATCACAGTGACTCACTGGCACTTTTCAAAATAAAGATAAACGGTGATTACTGGGAGCGCAGCATGCTTGGATTCTGTCTAGTGCGAGGTCCGTCTCATTCATAGATGGAATTCATGGCTTCAGACTTCACTGCGTCGACTATGAAGCTGAGTTCATTGCACAGTGTCTCGTGTCTGTAGGCCATGCGGATCTGGGCCACGTTGGTCCGACGGATATCGTTCCCCTCAGGTCCATCTTTCAGATAGTTCTCTCCCAGGAAGTGCTTCTTCTCCTGTAAACAAACAACAAAGGGATGGTGGATTGATGCTGATTAAATGTGTTGGAGGTTTGGCAGGACAAAAAAAAAGAAAAAAGGAGGAGTGAAAGTGTCACCTGGTGAGCGAGTCCACTTTGCAGCACACTGTTTCTGGCTATTTCACACACATCACAGGTGCTGAGCTTCCACAGCTGAGCAGCGATAGCGTACTCTTCCATCAGTGGTTCCTTAAATCATGACACACAAACAGTGGATACGGTTTATTTACACTGCAGAACTGAATCCACCTACAGCACACTGCAATAGTATGTTTACAATACTGTACACAAAGAATCAGGCGTACTAAACGTTAGCCTAGAAACCCATTATCTCCTGTGTGTTTGTGTCTGTTTACCTTGGTGTAGTGGAACTGCATGGGATCATCTGTGGACAGGGACACACACAGGCCTTTGTGCAGGAACTCTTTGAGAGGATTTTTGGAGTATTCCAGGAACAGGCTGTTGTTGCTGAGGGGGGACATTGCAATGGGCATCTGGGACAGGTAGTACAGGTACTGCAGCACAGGGCTCTAAAGGAACACAAAGTTTAAAAAAAGAAAGATAAATACTGCTCTGGCAGACACAAGGTACACACTAACATGAAGAACACAGAGCTCAAAAGAAGCTGTGTTAGTGTTTGATGTACATGCTGCACAGGCACTCACAAGTACATTTTTTCCCAGATTCCTATATCGAAAACAACTTGATTTAACATTAGAATTTATGGGCCTTTATCCACATTGTCCAGACTTAAATGAGTTAAATGCAGTTGGATTATTGCAACTGTAATGAAAGTTACACAGATCAAATCCTAAAGAAGCAACAAGGAAATGAGTGTCTTGAACAAAATGACTAGAATACTGTGTGACTGTGCAGTTTGTGCTGTAAATTGATAACAGTGAGTCACTGTCAGCAAGCCGTCTTTCTTAAGGACTTTCTGGCCTTTCTGTTTTTGGAACATACTGTCCATCTACACCAGAAATTCAAAACTCCCAGTTTCCTGTCTCACCTACAGTTGTCACATTTTCAGCTGTCCTGTGTTGAACCACAGCGCTAACAATGAGAAATCTGCAGGAAATTTCAGATACACAAGTTGAGAAAAACTTGGTCTCAAACCAACATAGACCTCAAACCAGACGGAAGAAAAGTTAATTTTAGTAGTGATTATGTTGTCTTTTGGTTTAAAGTTATCAGTACTCTTCTGTGTACTCACACTGTGGTTGCTATTTTTGGTCTTTTGGGACAAAAAGCACAAAGTACAGTCATATTATTGATCTTTGGCTGGGGGTGAGCCCACACAGCAGCACTGTGTAATCCCTTCCCTGCTCTGGGCAGAATTACTCTTTAATCATTATACTTCCTACAAGCAGCATCTTTTTCTGAATACTAGGGGTGGGGCACTAAAGATTGATGCAGCATGATATCACAATAATTTTCACGGCGATATTATATTGATACATGGATGCAAAGTTTTGATTTTTTTATTATATATATGTTATTAATGTTGCAAATACAAATTAAACCTTTGGCGGCCTGCTAGAATAATAAAATCAATTGCTCTTTAGTCCACTAGATATATTTTTGCTGCAATGAAAATGATTATAGTGAGATGAACAGACTGAAAACTTAATATTATTAGATAAAAACAGATGTTGACAAAGTTTTCCTTCTGGGACACAATTTGCAGTTGATAAAACGTAATGAATTGCAATAAATGTTATCACAATACTCAGCATATCGCAAAACATATCGCATCAGTTTCAAGATTCTGCTTCTCACCTTTAAGGCCCTTCATAATTAAGCCCCTTAGTACCTGTCTGAACTCCATCATATCTACACACCCTCAAATACTCTTAGATCCTCTTCTGCAATCCAACTCACATCATCATCTGCCCGCTTGACTAACATGGGTTCTAGAGCCTTCAGCTGTTCTGCCCCCCGCCTCTGGAGGGCTCTTCCCCACAACATTCACTATATTGACTCCCTTTCCACCTTCAAATCCCGCCTGAAAACACACCTTTTCAAGCTTTTCAAACTTTTATTGTATATATGATCTATGGATACATTGCTGCTTGTTTTTTTTAACTGTGTCTTGTAAGGCGTCCTTGAGTGCTTTGAAAGGTACAGATAAATAAAGTGCATTATCATTATTATTAAAACATTTAATATTGTATCGTGGGGACCCTGCTGATTCCCACCCCATACCCTGCCCACAAATTGTGAGGTACCTTCTTCAAGTTGAGTCCATGTGAGATGTTGTCAGATGTGAGAAAGGCAGAGACCAAGTGAGTGATTGATCCAGCTTCTCCACAGTGGGGACGGAACTGGAAGGTGCTTAGTCCACGTTCTCTATAAAGGACAGAAAAGGATGATCAATACCTGAAAAAATCATGAAGCAGTACCTGCTCATCTTTGTATTCGTCATACTTAGAGATACCAGCTCTACTGCACAGTGAGATGTCCGAGTTATTCTCATTAGCTATGAGTTCAGTACATGTACGGTTCTTACTTTCCTAGCATCCATTAATCACTTCTTTCCTGAGAGCTCTGCAAAGTAAACAGGTCCTGCATTTTAATGGCAAACATTTTCCTCTGTCAATCTTACAGCAAAGCACTCTCCTTTAATAAAGAAGTGTGTGTTTTGAAGAGGGAAGAAGACATTAGCTCTTACTTTCTGAGGTTGTTGAGGACCATGATGTTTGCATACATGTGGAAGAGGTAGTAGCTGTAGGGAGGGTTGTCATCTGTTGTCCACTGTTCTGGTTTTGGGCTCCTGAAGGAGAACATGTGATCACTGTGTTTGGACTCATCGTCTACGCTGTCGAAGCCTGCCACCTGCACAAAAAACATTTACAACCGGGATGGTTGTGTGATGTCAGGCAGGTATTAAGGGCAAATTGTTTTTCTAATTATTTCATAAACAATAGTTATTTGTTTCCACTAACGGATAATTCTTCTTAATTCATTTATACAAGATAACTCCTTAGTTTAGCCTGTTTAGCATCTTCAAGCATTATAGAAAGATTTAATAAATGGTTTAAACAAACCATAATGTTGTTGTGAGCAGATATGACATTTCAGTGTGTTAAGTAATGTACAGTATTTGTCAAAAATATACAATTTATTAATGTTTATATACTGCATATAAATTGGGGTGGTTAGAGACTTGTTCTTTTAACACATGTTAATGCTAACTATTTATTAAACACTCTTATATCCTGGCAGGCTTGGTAGGGTTTGTTATGATGGACCCTAAAAAATACAACATCTTACATATTTGAGGAAAACATGAAGATGTTTGTGCTTCTGTGGGTTAACAGTGGCCTCAAATAGAGGAAGGAAAACGTTCTCCAGCATCTTGGCAAAATTAGGCACCAGCTTCTTTGCCTTGAAAATATCACTGAAACAGACACAAAAATATATATCATCTTACATTTTTAGGATATTTCAAGATTTCACATTTTAAGAAATTCTTTTACAAGTTTGACATTTTGTCTGAAGCACTCACTATATTCTGGGGACTTGAATGATCCACCTCATGTTCGGAGAGTGTACTTTGTGGTGAATAAACCACTTAGACAGACTGTCCCACTCCTCTGGAGAGCGTCCGTAGATGGAAAGGCGCGGCTCTGCATGCTGGTACTTACTCTCCTCCAGGTCGTGGGCCACCTCCTATCAAAGGTGAGAAGTAGAGAGTGCTTAACTGTCTCTGCAAAGGTTCTGACTTAAAGTGTATGGTGACATGATATGATACCTTTATGATGCGAGCAAAATACTCTCCATTGATGAGGTTGTCTGTTTTCAGGAAGATTTCTCGAAGTTCACTGGCTCCTACTGGGTTATACTTCGAATTGAACTTGTCAAACCGGTGGAAGGTGTGTCTCCCCTGTGAAGTTCATGAATTACAAAGCATAATTGCGAATCCAGAAGGGTCAGTCATGGAAAGTAATAATGGTATTTATCTACACTAGAAGTAAAATGAAGTGACACAAATTAGAGGCAGAGAGAGTGAAGGAGTTGTAATTAGCAGAACTTTGACATGAAGTTCCCGATCTTTGTTTGCCTTGACAGGAACATAACAAACTGTTCTGCCTAATACAGGATCTGTCCTCTACTGGATTTTATGGATAATACTCTCCTGAAATTTGCTTAAAAGTAACTGGCCAATCAACCTTTAGCCGGTCAGGGTCAGTGTGGCTGGGTTGATGTTACGTCACAACAGGGCGTTCATTAATCGGGTTCCACCCACTGTACCCAGAGTCTAGTAGAGGGCGAAGCCTGTGTGAAATAAAACGAAGGTTACACTGTAACCGTAGTTCTATTTGCACAGGCGGAGCCATCTACCCAGGAGCCCTGGTGCTCCTACACTGGTCAGTGGTGAGAGTGTAGGATAGCTGACAGTGTGATATGCCTTCTTACACAAAGTGGGCTCTGCATGTGTTCAGGTAGACACGCCCTGATTGTTTTTGTTTCAGCAAATTTCAGTGGGCGAATGCATGCTCATGGTTGGAGGAGAGTGTTGCCCATAGAGTCCAGTAGAGGATGGAGCCTGTACTAATAGTACTAGGCTTACAATACTGTCACCTTTGTTTATAGTCACATTTTGACAAACTGAGAAAAGTATTAATTTTGCTCCCCATTTCCACATCTCTTAAACTACACTTTATGAAAACATAATGGTAAAACATGCTTTTCTTACTGCATGTACATCCAGAGAGTCCACAGTAAGGTCATAGGGGTCCTTATTGAGGCCGTGGAAAACCTGTTTGAGAGTCATCATTTGTCCAGCCTTTTCCAACACCACACGGTCAGCACCAGTCTTATATGTTTCCTGGATGAAGGTCAGCAGGTGTTTCTGAGACATGCAGGCAGCTGCGTGAATATGTGTGTCCACCTGAGAGACAGAAACAATGTGTTCATCTACTGGAAAATTCTATGTTTAAAAACAAATAGTTAAACTTGTCTCGCAGAGACAATGTACCAGACACAGTGTCAGATTATACACCCTTTAGATAGAAATCTAACCTTCCTAACATTGTAGAAATCTCTGTGAGGCACACTTTTCAGTTCCTTTAGCTCAGCCATCTCGTTGAGCATTTCATGGAGGTAGAACTTCGAACTCAAGAAATTCAGTCGTCTGTGGCAGTAGGTCTTCCTGTAAATTAGAGTCACTTTAGCGAGTGAAAAGTAAATACTGCATCCATAGGTGGCAACAACCAGTTTTACAACCAGGGCTGTTTATACAACAAGCATAGTTGTAGTATCTTTTGTTTTGGCAACTTACGTGGGTCCATCTGCAATCATGGCGAGCACGTGACTGAGGTCGATGGCAAAGGTCTCTAAGTCTGGGTAAGGGAGGTCGTGGGGCTGGTTTTCTCTCAGAGCCCCGGCATTGTCATAAACATTCACTATCCCGTCCTTCATCTTCAGTTCATAGTTTAGATTCTCAGGAATGTTCTCCATGCTGTAGGGATCCTCTCCCTCTGCTGGACACGGGCACATATCTGGAAGCAACAACATTGCTCAGTTAGTCATATAAACCAGAATGAAACATGAGTGAGTGTATCAATTACCATGATGCGAATACACTTCTCACCTGGTAGAACCTCCTCTTCTTCGCTCCATCTCGTGTTCTCAGCGCTGCGGAGGAACTGGGCTGTGGTTCTGCAGAATCTATGATAGGCTAGCTTTGAGTATTTCTCACGAATAAGTAGAGCCTTAAACAGACTTTTGGCTGCCTGTTCATAGTCCTCCACTGTGATCTGAATGGGGGATGGACATGCCACATAATTAGTCTGAAGTATTGTCTTATTTAAGACATTTTGGCACAGTAATTGTATAAAATTATATGTAATCGGGGCGTTGGTGGCTTAGTGGTAGAGCAGGCGCCTCGTGTACAAGGCTGTTGCCGCAGCAGCCAGGTTCAAATCCAGCCTGTGGCCCTTTGCTGCATGTCATCCCCCCCTCTCTCCCCCTTTCACACCTACCTGTCCTGTCCATTAAAGGCAAAATGGCCAAAAAAATATCTTTAAAAAAATAAATTATAATATATATATATATATGTATATATATAAAAAATATATATATATACATATATATATATGTAATATCTTTAAGCATTTTGTGAACATGAGGACAGTAAATATACACCATGTAAAGATGCAAAAGCATTAAAGGGAAACACCACCTGAAATAAGAATACCAATATGTTATATCCATGGCCTAGGAAACTTCAATCAATGTTTGTGAACATTTGCTACTCTCCTTCAAAGCCAGAGGGCAGAGAGGTGAGTCTCAAATTTGTGAGGTCATCAAGTATAAAGTCTGGAGCTGCTCCTGGGACAATGAATGGGAGCCTGCTTTTGTGGATCCACAGGATGTTTGTTTCCTTTTTTATACCCAAATGAGTTTTATTTTAGTGTAGTGTTCTCAGTTCTGAAATAGAAAATGTACCCATATACTCAGAACATTCCCCTGGGTGCTCTCAGTGTCATCTGTAAGATCTTTCCCAATTCATTGTCTACGGAGCAGCTCCAGACTACTTTATATAACATCATAAATTCGAGTTTTAGTGCTCTAGTTTTTGGATTTGGGAGAGTTGCTCATGTTTACTTTTATTTTTGGACAGTCTAAGACCACAGGAATAAGGGCCCTGACACACCAAGCCAACGGTCAGCTGTTAGTGAGCACCTGTTGCCCTAGTTTTGGCGGTGTATCCCATACCAATGGCACTAGTCCCCCCGGAGCTTATCCCAACTGACACTGAGTGAGAGGCAGGGTACACCCTGGACAGGTTGCCAGACTATCACAGGACTGACACATAGAGACAGACAGCCATTTACACTCACATTTACACCTACAGGCAATTTAGAGTCACCAGTTAACCTAGCCTGCATGTCTTTGAACTGCGGGAGGAAGCTGGAGTACATGGAGAAAACCAACACTGACACAGGGAGAACATGCAAACTGCACAGAGGGGCTCTCCCATCCCAGGGTTCGATCCCTCACCCCTTGCTGTAAGGCGACAGTGCGATCCACTGTACCACCTTGCTGCCCGAACTTGTTATATTAGGTAAAACAAAAAAAATTCTTATTGTGTTTTTAATATGTAAACTGGAAAACTAGCATCTTGAATTTGTCCTGTGTGTCTGTCGATTTCCCTTTCTTAATGATGGATACAAACTGAGTTATTTTCTCTCCCAAGGTGTAGAAGTACATGCTGGTTGGCCTTGATTATAGTCTTTATGGTGTGTTCAAGTGCAACTTTTTGGCCGATACACAGGTGACGTGAGGCAACGCAAGTCACCCTTGTTGGCAGCAGTTCTAAGAGTCAGTTTGGTGTGTCTGGGCCTTCACATGTATGACTTTTAACAATGGGTGTAGTATCTCTAACTATGATGCACACATTTATGTTTATAGTACTTACCCCAGCACAGTAATCACCACTAATAGTGACCCTCTGGTAATCAGGGCAGGTTTCTGGCACTGATGAGCAGGTGGAGCTGGGGGACAGGTATGGCGTGGCTGCCAATGACCGTGTCCAATCTACATTCACTGGGATCTGCAGAGACATGGACTGGGAACGAATCATCTTCAAGCTTTTCCTCCTGCAAAATTAGCAATATAGTTTATATAAGTTAACGTAACTTTCCCAAAAGTCAAGATACAATTCATCTGCTAAAAGGCTTTTATTTGTAACATTGATCTGACTGATGACAACATCAGTGACTTGGTGCCAGAGCAACAGCAGGGCCTACCTCTTGGTGCTCTCCTCTGACTGCTGCTCTGCCAGCTCCTTAAGCAACTCATGTTCCTTGGCTTGCTGGAGGCCAATTGGGCAGTCCACAGGCATGGTGAACATTGATAAGGCATCTTTGTTGTCTTCTTCTTTTAGTGCTGAAGCATATACTTTCTCTGCTAGCAGCTGTGTTTCCTCCTCCGCTTCGCTCAGAGTTACCTTCGGGAATTGACGCGGCATGTCTGCAAGAAGGTAGAAGCTACAGTGGAGTGACTGGTGACAGTGACATGTCATCAGAGGAAACAAAGAGGACCTGCCCTCTTTATGAAGTCTTTACTTGCTCTGACCCACTTGTGCTGTTGTGTAAACAAGTAAATCTACCTGTGTCAGGGTTTGGGTGCGGGACAGACAAGAGATAACTGCTGCACAGCATCACCACCTGAAGAGCTCTGTGTGAACTGTTCATGTCTTGCAGGATTAGTTTTAAGCACTTCACTCTGTCAAGTTGTTTTTCTCAAAACTAGAAATGAAAACCATAAAAAAATCCCCTATTGCAGTGCCACAAATTAACCAGCGTTCAAGATTTTTAGGTTGTAACGCCTATTTTAGCCAGTTTATATATGCCTCCACAGACACTATTAACATTTATCATCTTTAACATTATCTAGCTTTGATGTTGATGTCTATAGTTTACTTATAATGTTATCCTGTATTCCTATCTGCTGTCTTTATTTGTTGTACTTTTCCATTCTTTGCCCTTTTCTTCTTGTCTATGTAAAGCAACAAGTCACTACAATTTTGACAGGTGCTATAGCAGTTATCAACAAATGACTGCAATGGGATACTGTAATGGTAACACTAGCTAGTCCTTTTGATTGTGCAGCGGTACAATGACATTTTGAAAATAACTCGTGTCAGATAGTTTCACTAAAGTCCCCAGGTTCATAACCTTTGTAGCAATGCAAGTCCTCCTGAACTATTCTTGACATGTTACTATGTATGAGCAGTCACTTCCACACCTTAATAAAAATAATAATTCTGTTTTAGTCCTTATCAACAGCATCACTGGAACAAGATTTATTTTTACTACAGAATGAAATCTTAGATACGCTCCATCTGTTTACAGTCATGCTCACAGACCCATACAGTGCAAGCAGCTATGTCAAACAGAGAACTGTCTATTTCTGAAAGTAGATAACCTGGGTGAACTGACAGTGTCTTACTGATATCCTTAGTGATAAAGGATACAGTTATGGTCATTGGAGCGCTGAGGCAACACCAGAGAAAAGCCATGTTGCATAGTGTCATATTAGAAGCCAATTTTCCGCTCTGCCAGGGTGCTTCCAGGAAGCTTATCATTCCGGACACACAACACTATCCCGACAACAGCTGTGTGCATCACGGAGGCCGTGGAGCTTTATGGCACCACATGCACACTGTGAAAATGGGTAGGCTCATAAAACTGTATTGATCTGGAGATGATGGCCTTATCAATTATTAATTGTCCTCCCATAAACCCTGAAAAAACTGTGATACAAATATTTGCATTTCTTTTTCTCACAGCCTGGTGCACACACACACACACACACACACACACACACACACACACACCTCATCCCATCTGACAGCTGGACAGGAACTAGAATTAGCTATAATCACCCAAAAATTCCTAGAAAAGCAAAACAAACAAACAAACAAACAGAAAAACAAACAAACAAAAACCTATTAAATGAAATGACTCATTCTGTTTCTCCACCAATTCAAATGATATCTGATGGAAAAAAATAAAGCTTTTGCGGATGAATTATGAACTTACAATTTATGATATAAAATTAACCTAATCACACTTCCTTAAAATCAGTGCGCGGCTAACGTTAGCTGTAAGGTTAGTCTACCGTTAGGCTAGTTAGCTACAGTAACGGTTAAGTTACCGCAACGGTTTAGTATTCGGACAGTTAACTTAGGTTTTATTTCTAGTTTTAAACCTATAAACTAACCTTAATGTAACTACAGCGAGGTACAAATTACGCTAAAATGCTTATTATATTATTGTTAGCTACTAACCTTTAGCTTCATCTTAATAGCACGCACTTCCCATTGTACACGTCTTACCTTTTAAGTTAACGTTACATGCCAAGGTGCTGCCGCTGGTAAGTTTATTTCAATAGCTTTAACAATTGTTTGTATTGCTTAGCTAATGTTAGGTATGTAAGACTGTCATTTTTGCGCATAGACTGTTTTTAGCAAGAGGAAAAAAGATTTCCTTCTACAGTGCTTGGTCGTTACTATGACAACCGGGGTCAAAATGGCTTCTGGCTTCCGTTTAGGTGTTTAGGCGAAAGAAAATTGTCTTAGTCAACTGTAGTTTACATTTTATACAGCACTTGCTTTTATTCTTATTTTCCTTTACTATGTTTATTGTTATGAAGCAAAACACTGAGGCAAATTTCCTTTTTCCATTTTCCATTTTGTGAAAACCTAAGTTACCTGGCAACAAGCCAAAATGTCAAGGCACACCTGTATTTATATCTGTGCACAATAGCCTCAGTGTCATCACTCTTATCACAACATAAATGTTTGTTTTTATTTACTAATACACAATAACAATTGACAACCAGCTATTACTTACTGAATTTTTATCAACAAAATGATTCGAAAATTCATTGTAAACTTTTCAAAATAACATCAAATCACCAATAACACATTTGTTTAAATGGGAAATAATGTAAGATAATGTGATGTGTCACACTTAATTTTCCTACATGCTAACAGCAACAAATAGGTTCCCTTTCAAGGTTTTTAAATTAAATTAATTTTTTTAGGTAGAGTTTGCCTCTTACTTAGGAAATGGGTGTAGGCAACATACTGGTACAGTCAATTAAAAATTCATTTATATCTTTTAGTCTCAGCCCAGTAAGATATTGCAATAATAATGTGTGGTTATCACAAATCCCATGGCACACCAGTGTGCTGTGGCACACGATTTGAGAACCACTGGTCTGCATTGTTTTTACCAGCTGTTCACTCCTGGGAAGTCTGTTACTATGGTACAAGTGCTTTACATCAATTAAATAAAAAATATATATATTTGAAGATAGAATTTTTACCAGCCACGACAATGTCACAATGGCTGGTATTGTGTCCACCTTGCGAGACTGTGTGTGTGTCACTATCGCAAAATGTGGTCCAAGTGATTCTAAATGCTGTAACATAGGCAGCTGGACTTTCTGTAGCTGAAGGAAATCCATTTGCCTACGTTATAGAATTTAGAATTACCATGACCTGGATGACTCAGATCTTCACCAAAATGTAGTCCAGGTGACACCTTTTGTAGGGGGGACTACCACAAAGGCAGTTTTGAGTATATTGACAGGGCCATTTGGCCACTTAACACACCTGGCCCACATTTGTTTTAAGACGTGGGTGGCTGTAGTGCAGCTGGTGTATCTGCAAGATGATTAGGGATTCACGATATTGGATTATTTGCTGATATCCGATATGCTGATATATAACAACTTATTTGGCCGATAATAGATACCAATATCGATAGATCCTCACCTATTTTGTTGATCATGAAGTCTCTTCTGTAGTGGAAGAAACATCATATTATGCATGCATACTCTTATTGTGGTGGCCCATCAGCAGATGGACACATGGAATACAATACTTTTAAATGTATGTAATATTCATTCATTATGCAAAATAAGAAAAAGCATGTTGGCCGATTCTGATAATTCATTTTGAAGCCAATATTGGCCGATATTATGGTGCATCCCTAAAGATGATGTCTTGTTTTTCTGTAATTTTCATTTATTAAATATATTAATTTGCATCAAGTTAAAATTACTCAATGATTTCTTAAAAAGCTCTTTCATAAAAACATAAGTCAGTAGAGTCCGAGGTACTCAACACCTACAGTAGCAGGGACTCTCTCTCACACATGCTGTCTAATTTAAGACCAGCTCAACCTCAGAGACTCCTTTCTGTTGACCATTTGCCTTGAATAATTGCAGATGTGCAGTGATGAGAAGAGCCTATATTGTGACTTGATTTCATAGTTTTTTAGCCGATTATCCTATATTACTCTTAAATGCCTTTAATCAGTTCTGCGCTTACCTTCAGTGTCGCCCATAGCCATATCTGGGGGTGTTGTCATCTCAAGTTGGACACAGTGAAGCGCTCGACAGATTCAGTGGTACCCTAATAGATTCTTTCTGCATCTATCTGGGTCAGACCCAGTCAATCTATGAGTCCACAGTGGCACACAATTACAGTTTTGTTTTCCTGACTGCACATCTCTCTCTATTTTAAGGGGCCAGTGGCCTCATGTTGACGGAGCAACTAATCCTGAGACTATGTCAAAACTGGCTGTCAACAAAGAGAAGGCCTCACTCAGAGTAGATGGAGCCTGCTGCCTACTGTTCTACTTATCTCTCTTACTGTCTCTTAGACACACAGGGAGGGAGGGAGAAAGAGAGACTCCTCACTACTTTTGTGGCAAAGAGGCATCACAACCAGGTTGTCTTTGCAGTTGTCCTTTTTAGTCAGCGTCACAAGCTGCTGTGATAATTTTCTGAAGTACCCACAGACAGGCAGTCTGAGAACAATCCAAGTGTTTGCCCATTTGTCAGTTTTCTCCTTTGCTTATTAGCACTGTTTTTATCTGGGCTCTGGCCTTGGTATTGTACATCTGAAAATACATAATGCTACTGTGGTGTCCTGGCCAAAGTCACTTCTAAAAACAAAGAAATGTCCCCAGAAGACATTATGCTACCATATACTCTCAGATTACCACTCAGATTTCTGTGATAGCGAAGACAACTAACCCCATCTCCCATCTGTTATCCGTATATGATGCAGAGCTGCATAATGCATTTTATCTATGTATGTACTTGCCATCACTGCCCAGATATTTATAACCAGACTTATCCTTAATGTCAGAGGCGAGAACTCTCCTCTAGCAGTCAATGTGATAAATAAACTTTTATACTGTATGGTTCTAGTGCTCTTTAACCAGCCTAATAATAATGATAATAATTAGCCTAATATCATCCGGATGTGGACGTGGATAAACTGTCAAAGATAGATGGCAAAATTCACAAGCTGTGGCAAATTTTATAGTGCAACATTTCCCCTGAATCAGCTCAGACTTACTTGTATTTTTTAATTATCAAATCAAAAGCATTTGCAGAGCACTTCTGCTCAACAGCCAGGTGTTTTTCATATGTGCCTGAAATGAACAGATGGTCACATTGTTTGAAAAATAACAACAATATGGCAAAGAGTCAACAGATACTGCACTTGCTGCATCTTTGCATGCTTGAACTCCCCAGAGAGACACAGCACATTTATTGTTAATGTCAAAGTGCCTGCTGATTCCCACCATTGCAGGGCGATAAATAAATCCCCACTGGATTAAAGTGCCCTTTGTCTATATCGAGGACTCAGCACCTTAATAACACAGGAGATAAAATATTTTATTCAGCATTCACAGGAGCCTATCTCGTATTGATCAAAGTGTCTGGTTTAGGAAACATCATATCAGATGGCTGAGAAATAGAGTTATGGTGTGGGTCTGCTGAAAGTATGCTTTGATACTAATGTGGGGAGTAGCTTAATGGAGCGCACTCTGGACTAATACGGGTGTGTGCGCCCTGGTGTTTGTGACTCTGAAATGTACTGGAAATGTGTAGTTGACCATATATCATCCCCACAGTGCCTTTGGACAGTAAGGATCATCATTCATCATTTCCCATCCACTCTGTGAATCCCACAGGAGGCCATTACCCGACCACTCACATAGCCCTATCTCAGACCAAGCTCTCTATACTGTCTTTATCTTGTCTTTTTTTGGCTTTTCTCAGAAAACGTCACTGCAGTTAATGGCCGAGCCCCCAGGTTGGCTCTTTGTCAATGTCATATCAGAGAGAGAGGTCAACAGCACCAGAGAAAGTCATTTACACAACACAGAGATAGCGATGACAGAGAGAGGGGATACAGTAAGTAAAGAAACTCACTCTTTCCCAAGCAAGGACTGGACTGCTGCTTTAAAAGAGGCGTGTCTCCTCTTCTCATCTTTCAAAGTGGCCAGGGCCTGAAGGAGAGTGAAGATGAAAACGAAGGAAGTGCACTCATCCATGAATGCGAAGCAGCCTCCTTCACAGCAATTCTCTAATATTCCTCAGATACATCTCTAGTTCGTCTAGATGTGTAGCTGTGTAGTTGTTTGATTTGGATACACATAGATCAGTTACAGTTACAAAGTCTCACATGCATCATAGTAAGACAGATTTTTTTTTGAAAGGAGATTTTAAAACAGAAAGATACATTAGGTGATGTTTGCCTCCCCTTGACAAATATCAGTGGTCATCATCACTGCTAATACGTCAAATAAGCACACTCACCTCCTTGGGCTCTGCCGTCTCTGAAGTGTATACAAACTGTGCACAAGTTCCCTCAGAGAAACATCTAAGTCATGCTGTGCTCTTGTTGTGGCTAGAGTAGATCATATCTCATCCACCACCCTGCAGTGCTCATCACTCCATCCTTAACTCTTTCACTGCTGCAGCGTAGCACAAGGGCATCAGCCGAGCACATGCAGAAGTCAGACGTCATGCTCATTTGTACTGCGTCATAATGTTTTCAGGCAGTATTAATGGATATAGTAGGAATTCTTTCAAAATGGATCAACATTTAAAACACCAGTGTTTTCTTTTGTCTTTCTTAGAGACTGATCATGTCCTCTTGTGGATGTTTCGGTCATTTGCAGGACATTTTGCTCAGACGTGACAGGAGCAGAGTAGCAAGTAAGAAAAGCAATGTAAGAGAGCTCTTTTTTATGAGATAAACACTAAATGTACAAATAATATTTGTACATTTTCACTTGGGAGACTAATGTATTTCAAAGCCTAAATCCCCTGCTCTTGCTTCTGTCTCTTTAACTACAGTCCTGCATCAAAGATAAAGACTATTACAGCACAGTCACCTGGACTTACCTCATCACTGCACATCATGACAAGGTAATTGTCTATTATTGCATGTATTTTGTGTATGATGCAAAGAAACTAAAAGCTGTCTGTACCACGGGTAACATCAATCTCTAAGTAGGAAGTCACAGACAGATCAAAGGACTTTCTCTGACACCTTTGCAGCGCAGATTAAGCAGTCTTGCAGTACAGTATAGCACGGGAAAACTCCTCAGACAGCCTAGAGGAAGGCCCAGATTTACTTCTGTGGCCATAAGCAGTCCACAGTCCCTGATTTAGCCTGACAGTGTTTGAGATTACGAGGTTAATCCTCTCTGCTCAGGTTAACAGGTTACTTTTAGAGTTGGGTATTGAGGACTGACTCTTAGCGCTGGGCCTGTATCATTTTGATTGACAGTAGTATTGTCAGAGTGATTATTCATCTGTCTGCTCGCCTCACGTCAATAGTGACATAACAGTGTGTCAGTGAGCAGTGCCACAAACAGTGTAAGTTGGTGATCTCATTATTACTTCAGAGAGTCCTTTTTCGCTCAGTTGCATGAATGAATGAATTAAATTTTGTTGTTGTATCATGTTAACAGTTATGCCCATCTCATGTGGGCTTACAAAACACCATAAAATCAAAATAAGCCAGGACCAGAGTCTAGTGTACATATTTTCAGACAACATTAAAACAAAAGAAAATTCCTGCAAAAAGCATTTTGGAAACAATTTTTGCATTTTGGCAAAAATCTGTATCGTAGCAGACGTCCAGGTGAAAAGAGCAGGTCCCAGAATAATACTCTCCATGGCTGTCTGAACACAGCCATGGAAAAAATAAAACACTTGGAGCTTAGCATACCGTAAATACTGGAAAGTGTTGTTTTTTTTTGACCAGCTGACCTACACTGAGCAGTTTCTTGATGCCGTCATCACGTCAGTGGCGTCACCAGCTGATTGGCTTACTGAAGCAGCAACAGTGGTGCACAGTTAGAGATTACATGGAGTGTGCCAGATCTAAATCCATTCAGTCTATAATTTGCTGAATGCTTTTATTGTGGTGAGTAACACGTAATATTTTTCTTTTACCATGAGGGTTTTGTGGAGAAGCTAAATTCCCATTCAACATGTAGACACATGTAACGTACGAGCCACTAGATGGCACAATTGCTTTGTTTTACAATATTTGCTGACTGCCTCAGGCCATTCAGTCATTTGAATTGTATTTTAAAAAATAAAAAATACAATTTAAGAAAGACTGAAGCCCCCAAATCAAATCTTGTATTGAACATTGTAGGCTATGTTTCTAAGTTTAAATCCCTCCTTGCAAAAGAACAGGTTGTGAGCCATCACAGCAGTAAAGCAGGAGCACGGTGTTAACTATCTGTGTTGGGCTTTTGATTAATCACCTCTACAACCTATGAAGGCGAAAAACTGCCTGTACTCAGAGTGCATAATGATTTACTTACAGTATTCAAGTAAGATTGAAGATTGATTTCTCACCTATTGCTGTTCTTATAGGACTTCTTATAAAAATGACTTTGCTTGATTGTAGCTGTCTGATGTTATTGACTGAATCATACAACTACAAAACAAATTTTGCAGTTCTACCCACCTAATCTCACTAGATGGCAACAGAGAACATGAAATGAAAGTTTTGACCCTCACTTTGTTTCTATATGACCTGCTCTCAGTCATACTACAAAGCTTTAGGGAGCTGTAACTGGCTTTTCCGGTGAATTCAAACAAAAGTAGAAACCGTCTCTTGCCAACATTTTTCCAATAACTTATGATCACATCTTTAATCAAAATGTAGTGTTATGGAGTCTGTAAAAACTCACAAGCACATCTTTCATTTCTTTCATGTTTACACTAAGAATTTTTTGTAAAAATATTCATTTAGTTTGCACAGGAGAAGCTGATAGTCAAGCTGTTAATGAGCCCAGGGGACACTAAACAAGTGGCAATGAATATCTTGCTCTAATTATCCAGTTAGTTTGACTTTATGCTATCCAATAAATTCCTGATTTGAACTACTGTAGTGAATCTGTATGTGATGTATAAATTAAATTGTGAATTTCTGCAATAGGGACCGAGCAAAGCTTGAGGATAAGATGCCACGTCTGGACTATCCTCAGTGGGTCCTCATGGTCCATCACTCTGTGCTGTGTTCACCCTACATTTCCCCTGCTGCTACCAAAGAGGCAAGTGCACATGATGTACCCTTTGCATTGTAGGCCTGGTCCAAATAAAAGAGAGTGAAGGAGTACAGCCAAAAGCGAAATCTGCAATATATGTCTTTGGCGGTGCAGTGTGAACTCTCAAAAAATGTGATTTTGGGGGGGGGGGGGGGGGGGGGTGTGGGGGGG
>NC_065506.1:27550844-27599157 GCF_006386435.1 Epinephelus moara
GGGGGGGGGGGGGTGTGAGGGGGTGAAAATGTGTCAAGTTTAGAGGTCTGCAGCCTTTCACTGCTGCTGAGTCACAGGGGTCTGCTTGAATGTAAGGGTCACGATCAGTGCTTTCTTGGAGCAGTTCTTCTGATGCTCTCTCAAGAATGTTAGACCGGAACCCCCTGCATCGGCCCTCTCGTGTCCCAACCGTCTACCATTGAATACAGATGGAGCTAAAGCCTCAGCCTCCTCTGATGGCTTTAGGGCTGCTCTGTGGTGTGGGGTGAGCCAACAAATATGAGCTGAACCAAGCAGGAATGTGCCTGGCACCCTGTCTGCCCTTTTTCTGAGGGGAAAGGGGGGCGTCATAACAGGGGGAATGTAGTAAGAGGAGGGGAGGCTCTAATGAGACCCTGTAATCACTTAACAGAGACCAGGTGCTCTGTGTCTTGCTGTAGCAGTGCGCTTCAGACAATAGAATGCCACTTTCAATTTACAAGAGTCATGAGCAAAGGAGGTCTGGACGACGGTCTAGATTTTGTATGCAAAATGTTTATTGAATAACAATGTAATTGCTTTGAAACAAATAAAATAGAACACATTTACAAATATATAATATACATATAAAACACATATCCTATTACCACAGTTTGCAAAAGAATAATGACACTTAGCTACAATGCCCATATATATATTTCTTCCTGTACAAAAATAGTTCTATCTGCATAAGTACTTTAATGTAACCTCTATATAATATTTAAATAAAGGAATTCATATATACATATACCTGCAATAAAAACAAATATAGATTGCACATGTTTTTGTACAAACAACAACAATTTCAAGTATATTTCAATCCATTGTGGACTGGCACATATCTCACAGAATCCCTTATACAGTGTCCAAAACTTGATATAAACTGAGAGCTTCAGAGCTCTGTAGCCTATCTTCCTGTTTGGCATTGTGATGAAGATGTCTTTTCCTGATGATTCATTCGACTTTAAGTCCAAATGGAAAAGTGCAGACAAGTACTGACAGTTTGGAACATGGTGGTATAATCCTTAGAGGATAGCACTTATCAAAGTCCTGGCCTTGAGGAAGAAATGTGTAAAGTCCCAGAATGTTAGAAGAGAGTTCCCTCTTTAAGCCAGAGGATGTGTCCACTTTGCCAGCTAATAGCACTCTTCCTTTCCCCCTGCCAAGCAGAGAGCAGCACCTGTAGTTCTCTCCACGCCGTGCCATCCAGTGTCTGTGCGCCAGCTGCAGTTGTTTGCACGCTCGGCATCGCTGAGCTGCAAGATTCAGCCTCTAGAGAAACTCAGTGCAGCCAGTCTTGCTCTGACTCAGTTCTCATGCCTAGAAAAAAATGTGCCGGGAAACACTTGGCAGAAGTCTGAGGCATTTCGAGAATTTTAGAACAGAGAGAGGACACTAACTCCCTCGCTTTTGTTCCCAACTCTTCTTGCAAAATCCCGCTCATGTCCGTCTGAGGAGAGCCTCAAGCTTGTGAACTTGTGACTCATTTATGCTCCACACGGGCCTCAGCCTGCCCTGCTCTAGCCTCAGTGTGACTCTGTGCGCTGGGAGAGACCGACGCCTCCGGCCGTATCCCTGAGGGCTGATCTTGTCAACAGGGGCGCTCCCGATCTTCAACTTGTTGTTGAGCTGGTGCAGGCGGTGTGCGAGGTCATGCACTGTGCAGGTGCCCAGCGAACAACCTTGTCTTCTTGACTGGCTGGCTGAGTTTTTAGACCTCTTGGTTCGGACATTGATGTGAGTGCTGGAGGACAGAGGGAGAGAGGAGAGAACATTAATCCATGGTGTTCACTGCTTAGTTGTTAATTGCTGAGAATTCTCTGCTTAGATTTTGTATTCCTTTTTAATGACTAGCAGAATGTTATGATTGCATGGATAGTGTCTTACCTGGAATGTGGCAGCAAAGTATCCCTGATATCTTCTGGTCTGACAAAGCTGTCAGACTCTGCTGTCCTCTGTACTGATACACTGTCAAGATCCCGTCTCAGTCTGCTCCCTAGCCATATGCTTAGCCTGGAAGAGGAAAAAAAAAAAAGTCCATTAGTCTTAGGAAGATTATTCAATAGACAGGCAACAGCTGTCCCTCACTTGCCAGACAGTCACATGTTATATCAAACGAAAATGATTATTGAATGAATTACTCTTCAGGTAACTCACCTTTTTCTCAACTCCGGGTTCACTTCAAGTTCCACACAGTGTGCTACTGTCGCCAACAGACAGCAGGAGAGGAAGGACTGGAAGATCAATTGCATTTTGACTCCTGTGGAGAGAAGGGAAGACACTTATTAGTTACTTATTTATGCTATAAATTGATATTTAACTCAGTGAATTCCCTACTGTCCCTCAATGCATGTAAAACTTTTTCCTGCTCCCCTGAATGCCACACTGGCACTTGCTTACACAAGAGTCCAAAAGCCAAGTTATTTGCACTTATCATTCATTTATTTAAAAAGTTAAGCTAAGGTCAGATTTGCTCGGTTAAGTAAACCTGCAACCATGCTTTGGGCCCCTGGCCAATAATGTGAAGGACAGTCTACCAATGAGGAGTCCAAAATAGGCTCAGCTTAAAAACTAAAGTGCTCTTCAACCCAGTTACCTTATCAAATAAAACAAGAAAATCAATTGCAACCATTAGATGCACTGCCTCCAGCAGATGCTTTACACCTTGAAGGCAATTCTCTAACAGACGCACACATTAAGAGCTAAACAGCTTATATAACCAGACAGATAACCTGTCCTTGTCTCTACACTTGTGCCCCGACCTCAAAAAAGCAAGGATAGAGCCATCAGCTGGAAGCACAGCAAATCACAGCAATATCTGCTTTAAAATAAAGTGCACATACCTGTAATTCTCTGGTAATTCAGTTGGATGAAAAAAAGTTCTTGTTGTAGAGTCAGCTGTAAAAGAGTACTCCACAGGTTTCTTGAAATTGCCACTAGTTCTGTAAGGCAGCTGTGTCACTCTGCTAATAGCTCCTACACACCAGACTGGGAGCCTTTATACAGGAGGTGGGAGGGGCTCATTGACTGACACACACAGTCTCTCATCCTTTTCCCCCACCCCATCCAGCACACTGCTGCTGCGCTGCTGCTCATTAAGTACAACAACGCAACAAAGTGAAAAGATCAAAAATGATTAATTAAAATGATAAAAGAAAATAGTGATAGAGTAAGTGCAGTGCAGTGCAGCCACTGTATCCTGTTTTCAGTGTTGAGTCAAGACATTAACTTTTCCTCAGCTCAGTATAAATGATATATCCACTAAATGTACAATTCTCATAAAATGTTGTTTGTTTTATTTCTATATATAATGGCAACAATCAATTAGCACGAGTTATGTAAGTCACATAATACACTCACTGTGGCACCAAGAGTACAAAGTGTTCATCTCAGCCGGCTGCTCTCTATAAGGAGAGGTATTAGGAATCTAAAAAATCACAAAGGAGAAGGTTCAAACATTCATCTTGTTTATTTGAACTTTAGGGTCAGTTAGTTATAGTTTTTGTTAAGATTCCTTTCAGTCCAACCTGGCTAATTGTGTAAAATAAAATTTAAGGAATGTGTCCACAGTCTGCTTTTCACGGCACTCCCTGACGCAGTAAGGTTCCATGTCAGCTTTGAAAGTACACTGGGTGATGAATTTGAGATGTGGAAAAAGACAAGCATTGAGTAACTGATTAAATATAGACCGTATGCCCAACTATAAACACAATATACTCATTGTATTTGTTTGTACAAGGCAAATATTTGACTCTGGACTTACCATGTCATTTATTTTGATATTTGGATAAACGCGAAGTGGAATTTTACAATTAACCTAAAAATAAATCCAGAGTCAGAAGATGAACTTGAGCAACAATCTGTGATCTATGAACAATATTGGCTTAGACATTTTTTAAAATAGTTATGATTTGTTGCTGTTATAAATTATACGTAATATGACTTCACTTTTTGCATCAGGAATGCAAACACAGGACTCTATTAGGTGATAATGGGGGAGCCATCAAGTCTGCCTGTATGTCTCAACCTCACACATCATGGGATGGTCAGTGCAGTGAGTCACTCTGAACCTGCAGGCAGCACATTTTACATGGCCACTCTTTGTCCACATCCAGAGAGAAAGATATGTCTTCCTCTGGTTTTTATTGATGTTTAGTCTGTAAGGCTCAAAGTAATACCCCTGTCGGTGCTGTTCATGATGCAGATGTGTATAATAAGTCCTCAGGGGGATACATGAACAGAAAATACCATCACAAATAGCACATTAAGGAAGTTACAACTTTTTGTTTATCACAGCCCACATCTGGCTGACAACGAGTGTGGATTTGTGTGTGAGATGAGCGCACTGAATATGTGATGCCATTAACATTAAAATCATACTCCCTTACAGAGTGAAATGCTGTAAATACCAGAGAAGAGTCATTTGGTTTTATCAGTGTAGAAATTCCACTAACTTTCCACAAGGTGTGGTGTAAATTTGTTTTGTCGGGTGTTGGACTAAGTAATGCTTTCAGTTTACAGTTTTTTTGTTTCAGTTTCGATGAAGAGGAACAACAGTCCCTCGAGTTCTTTCAACATAATTTCAGAAAAACTTAACACGTGACATTCCGCTCAAGCATTTCAGCATCCCATAATTCATATCTCATTGTTTAAGTCCCTGACACAGAACCTTCCTGAGGGTATTTGCGACCCAGCTCAAAGAATACATAAATGTCAAACACATGTGCTGTAAACCAGAAAATGTTTTGTAAGCACTTTGTAATGATAATTGCCTCCGGCAGATAAGTAATCCCCTTAGTTTAGTTTACAACAGGAGATTGTGCAATCATGACAACAAAATTCTGCTGTTGCTTTTTGGCTCCTTATATAGAAATCTTTTGCTTGTCCTCCATGAAGTCCCTATCGTAGGATGACTGTCAATTTTTGTACGACCTTATGCTGATACGGGCAGGTATGCGTGACAGGAAACCTGAGCAACTAATGACAAGTGTGCCAGGAAAAGAGGGTGTCAACCCCAAAGGCACAAATTTGACATATGATTCATAATAATTATCATGCTGTAATTAAACTAGAAATGTTTGTCACCTGAAAAAATGTTTTGTTCCAGATCCTGTGATTTTCACGTCATTCTTGTGCAATTATAAACACTATGTGAACGCCTGGTCTGTGTTTCTTCTTGTTTTGGCTTCGGTTCAACTATTTGACTACCTCAATAAGTGGAATAGAAAGAAAGAGGGAGAGACAAAGAAAACAACTGGAGAGATGAAGAGTGAGAGAAAACGCAGTGGAAATTGCTTGCGGTGTTCCTGCTATTGTCGAGAGTGACGGCGGTTTGTGCGTTCCTCTCACACTCATTAGCTAGAGCACTGATTTCCATGCGCTGTTCCTGTTCCTGTTTTTATAAATATGCAATATTTTTGCACTAACCACAGGAGTTTATCCTGCCTCTCACACTGTATGTCCAAGGCACAACCACGCTTAGCTTAATGGAGCAACTTTAAAAAAAGAACATTGTCTGTGACAGCACCACTAATGATTTTTCTTTTGTAGCACTCACCACAAAATTGAAGCATTAAGCATGGGGTAAAAAGGCACACACAAATATGTGAGTCCATGGAATAACCCCTGATCATTTTATTGTTGCATGTGGAGCAGCTTTGTCATATTAAGAGGATAAAATGAATCTTTTTTTGTTGTTGTGTGTTTTGATATAACTGGTATTTTTTGTATTAAGGCCACACGTGACTAGTGATTGGTTTGCAGTTAAAGTTGAGGACAAATATTTCCACTACTGAAGTGTCCCTGGCACTAAATGCTTGTGATAAATCAAAATTATCATACTGAAAAAAGAGGGCAGCAAGTAGCCTATAGAAAATGAATGTATTACTATTTAACCTGCTGAATATGACATGCAAATATTCTACGTTACTCTGTCAAAGTTGCTATTTCATTTACGTGTTATATGAGTGTTTTTCCATCACCCTGGATAATACGTCGGGGCAGCTCCTTTCAAACTGTAGTTTTGGACATCCGGCAGTTCTTGGAAAGCTCCCAGGGAGTCTCCAGCAACGCCAGAGAAGTTGTAATTTCCAGAGGTGTGGAATCAAGTCGCATGACTTGGACTCGAGTCAGACTCAAGTTCATGGATGGATTAGTGAACATGCCTAATGGGCACAGGCCCAGGGGCCAAAAGTGTTAGGGCCTCCCCGTGGCCATCCCCTGCAAAGTGTCACTCAGACACGTACTGACTAGAAAAAGACTCAAAATAACCATAAAGAGACACAAGACCACAAAGAGATGCAAAGGAACATCAAATAGACAAAAAAAAAACTACAAAATTCGCAAAAAAACCTCAAAGAGACACAAAATGACCAAAAAAGACACAAAATGACCTCAAAGAGACACAAAACTCACACAAGGAGACACAAAATGACCACAAAGAGACACACGAAAAGATACATAATGACTACAAGCAGATGCAAAACTATCACAAAGTCTGTGTGTCTTGCTCATGTGTAGCAGAGGTCTTGGGCCTTTTGCATGTCTGTGCCCAAGGGCCCATTGTTTCATAATCCACCCATGTTCGAGTCACAAATTTAATGACTTTAGACACAACTAAACAAAATCAAAAAAGACTTACAGCTTGACTTGGAATTTTACACCAATGACTCATGACTTCACTTGTACTTGAGCCTTTGGACTTGAAAATACTTGATATTTTCCCCAGTAACTTTGGGAGGAAAAATGTATAGACAGGATAAGACCATACAAAATTCAATCTGTTGTGGCACTAGTTAATAGCAATATGAAAGTACAATGCCAGCACTACTTTTTTATGATTAAAGGTCCAGTATGTGGGATTTAGTGACACCTACTGGTGGAGTTGCAAAGCTGAAACTTCTCGCATGTGGTTAATGCAAAAACCTGAATGGTCCTTACTAGAGCCAGTGTTTGATTTGTTCATTCTGGGCTACTGTAGAAACAACATGGTAGACTCTGTGGAAGAGGACCCAAAAGAAACAGCTTCTTCTAAAGTAACAAAAACACAAGAAGTCTTATTTTTGGGGTGATTATGATCTAATCAAAACATAGTTATCATATTATATACAATTTCTGCCAATAGATGCCCCTAAATCCTACACACTGGACCTTTAAGTTCAGTTGCACTTGTTTTAATGAAAAAATACAGTTTTTAAAAAAGCACTCATAATTGTCGTCAGTGAAGATTCTCAGTCGTCCAGGTCATGGTAATCATAAGTGCTATATCGTAGGCAACTGGACTTCCTGAAGATGCTTTGCCTCTCATCCAAATGGCCTCTTCAGTTCTAACAGACTGGTGTGGAGTTGCAGGCTTTAAACTCTGTGTGGGTGTGAACCCTTACAGTCGCTAAGGTCATATGAGCTCTGAGTTTCAGAGCTGTTTCAGTCACATGTGAGTCGTTGACCCATCTTGTGTGCCTTTAGGGTTAGATGGGTCCATTGTAAGTGGGTGATAAGTGGTGTCATAATTGTTTATTTAATATATTATTTTTACTATATTTTTTGAATAGCATTATAGTTGGTGAGTAGTGCATTATGGCTTGTTAAGGACTCAGATTTAAATGTATAGGACTTGACTTGGACTTGGACTTGCCTGTCTTGACTTGGGACTTGAGTGCAAAGACTTAAGACTTGTGGCTTGCAGAACAATGACTTGGTCCCATCTCTGGACTAATTCCCTCCTATTGCAATAACCAGGCAGTACTCACTGTTATGATTACATGCTTGCCACTGTAGATCTCTATATATTTCCCACATTTACAGTAAACTACAGTATTATTCTGGTGTGGTGGCTGCCCCTTGTATAAAGAAAAAACTTGTGGACCCCTGCTTGGAGCCAAAAGGGGGGCTCTGTTGGGACACAGAGCTGTATTTGTAAGCTCCAGGGCCCACGCCCATGGATGTCTCCCTCTCCTGCACGCAAGCGCAGTGACACTCCTTCTGTCAAACATGGCTGTGCTTTGGAAGCAGGAAAAATGCTGAATTGTGTTGGTATATCTCGGGAAAAGCAGCAGACATGGCTAGATTTGCTGACTATTTTATTGTCGTGGGATACGATCAGGAGAAAGCCGGTAAGTTTTTGGCGGCGGGGCGGCTCTCAGGGGCTGAGGTTTGTGTCCAGGCCGTCAGTCAATGTGTGATGATGTTGATGCTAGATAGCTTTGCGCTTAGCTTAGCCACACAGCTACCAGGCGAGACTGGAAACACTTTCTGTTTTTATACTAATAACCCGGCCAGATAGTGAGGATCACCCGGCGGGCATGTGTTTACAGATCAAGCACACGCCTGATGGCAAATCACCAGTTTAAGTTTACACCCTACAGGTTGCGATATTTGAGTTGGATCAATCGAAACTTTTCATGGATTCAAAATCTGTCACATCCTGTCCCTGTTGATCGTGCTGCTGTCAGGTCCGGGGGCTGCTTTCACTGCCAAATAGTGAGACACACTTGCTGATTAAAGCCCACAAACACCCTATAAATCCAAATCTTCCGCCGCCTCGATCATATTTGTGTTGCAGACACAAGCGAGGTGAGGATTGGTGTATGTAGCCACTGTTTGCATCCATGTTTTGCATTTTTGTTTCGCTGGCAGCGGTGGTCTTGCTCCCACCTTCCCATCCTGCACGCTCTTTTTTCGGGTCTATTTTTAACCCGCTGCAGACTGCACACACTTGTCAATGATTTGTTGTGTTATATTTGTTTTCGCCGGAAGAGTGCTCAACTTTTTTCACGATGGGCGTAACGTTACACAGCTGCGAGGGAAGGCAGTCCTTGTGCTCAGCCAGATCCTCTTCCCTCATCTCCACTGTTGTCCCTCACTGGGAGCTCCCCATGCTTCCTCTCACATGTTATGCCTCAGGTCCAGCCTCACATTCTTTTCATCCAAGGCAACAGCTTTGCACACATTTCTAAGCATTAATAGATAAGTAGATGAAAACCTTTTGGCATCGCACAGATGTTGAATCCTCACATTTCTAATTTTCCATGTTCCCGGATGATAAATTATGCTTTGTAAATGCCTCAAACTTATGCAATTTATTGCTGCTCATCCACTTCTGAGGATCCTGCTGCAGAAAGTAAAAATATTCAGTTAATCTGCCATAAGGGAACAAATTAAAGTTCCTAGCCTCTTGCAGTGGCATCCATCCAGCGCCATGTGTGTCAAAAGAAGGGCCAGAGCAGCTGAATCCTCTTAGTCACCATAGCTTGCTATGCACAATAGGTTAAAAATTGTCTTTCATCAGCTCTGTGCATCCCAGCGCCAACCGACAAATGAATTTTTTGAGCTCCAGGGACAAAATGTTCCTGGCGTCACCATGAGAGTCTGAATGGATTCACATTTAAACAGTCTCAACCACAATAAGACACAAGGACCCTGAGTTTAGTTTGTTCTCCACTGGCCTGCTGATGAGGATGAAGTTGATAGCAGAGAGAGCAATAAAAGTCTGCCATTTCAGATTGTGGTTGATAGGGTGCTGCGACAAGCATATGTCTCATCCACATCTAAGCCTCTCTGGAGGACACCACTCCTTATTGAATTGTATTTGTCTGCGTTTATTATGTTTTGCTGAGTGTAATGTAGCGTATCAGTTGTTGGTTTGGGTTAGAGCCCTGCAGAAGAGCCCTTGTTTGCAAGTGGGAGTGATTTTCTCAGAACTGGAAAAAGGAAATGACTTTTAGATTTGAAATACAGAGGAAAACAGAATGACGACTGTTTATTTCTCTAACTATTCAGAGCCTGTGCCCAGTGAAGTTGGCTTATAGAAACCAGTTTGCTCACAGTAACTTGCAGCAGGCTGTCTAGACAGCAGATTTTTTCTGTCCACCTTGCTTGTTAATTCAAACCAGGAATCCCTACCTGGGTCATCAGCAAGCCTCCTGCGCAGCATGCGCTGGCTTTTGCTCCACTGGCCTGACCCAGTTCTCATTGTTAGATTACTATGCATGGATCAGTTGGAAATAACGCTAAGCATGCAATCTGTTGAGGAATAGGCTCAGTTCCAATTTGCAGTGAATCAGAATTACACTGTAAAAAGTAAATCAGTCCCTGTAAATTCTGGATCAATGCATATTAATAAAGTCTAATTTTAACTGTTCAGACAGGAAATGGAGTGTTGTAAAGGAGCATTGTGTAAGATTTAGGTAGAGTGCAGTGAGGATTGCAGATGGCAACCAGCTGAAACTTCTACTGGTTATAATTCCTTCAGTGTTCATTGTTCAGGAGGTTTTTACCATGTCTGGGAATTATTCACAGAGGTCTCTTCCTCTCCAAAACAAATTGACCAGGAGTTTAAAACCAGTAAAGACACTGAAAAAAAAAAACAGTTTTATGTTATAAATCAGTGTTTTTCCAACCATGCAAGCTTAGCACCTACTAACTGTGCTAACTTTTTTCTGATCCAGGCATTCAGAAGGTTTTCACAGTGAGCTAAATTATCTGCAGAGGTCTCCTCCTCTTCAAAACAAACAGACCCACTGATTTAAACCAGTAAAAACACTGAATTAATCAGTTTCAGGTTAAAAAAAGAAAATGTTTTTCTGATTCAACATGTCACAGAGGGGCTGCTAACTTCGGTGACAGATGCTAAAACACAAATGGCCCCATCTGGAGCCAGTGTTTGGTTTGTCCATTCTGGGTAACAGTAAAAACATGGCAGTGCAACATGACAGACTCCGTGGAAGAGAAGTATGTCTCTATGTAGATATAAACAGCTCATCTTACTTGTCATACCCCCTAAATCCTACACACTGGACCTTCTAAAACAAGACAAACCTGGCATGTAACTAGTCAGTATAGCATTAGTGGTATTGAAGCTTGGTGTGCAGACAGTACAGCAGGCCTGACGTTGCACCAATGAAGATCACTAAAAAGTATAAAGAAACATTATAAAGAAGTGTGTGTTTAAGTTCCTCTCTAAATTTTGTTTATACCTTAATTGCATGACCCAGTTTCATTGACCTCCTTATATTGATATTTTCCTTCCAAAGACATTGGTCCCATGAGAACAATTCCTGAGTATATTTCTCCAGCAAGAACACTTATGAAATGTTCATTGTGAGTCTGGTGACCTATTTAAAAATAAATACTGAAAAGCTCATAACTAGTGGTCAAATTATTGTGCCTGGTTTAACAGACCGAGGTGACATAAAACAAACGAGAAAAAAAAGTAAAAGTAGGGCAACGTCTAATTCTATAGCTTATCGTTGACCTTAAAATCAATGGCAGGGATGCTGTTTGTCATATTAGTGTTCCACATATGTGAACATTAATATGCGCTGGTGAGTATGATAAAAGAGAACATGACCTGAGAGGCTGATTCCTCCGTAAGAAATCTGATCAGAGTCTGCGTCCCTGGGGGCTAATGTCATGAGCCACAAACCTTGGAATTATTTTCATGAATAATGTTGGAATGTGAAATCGCTGGTTTAGATGGATGCAGTCTGTATTAAACCTGCACTGTATCCTGTATTTTCCTTTTGCAGCAGGACGCTGTTTCTCTTTATTGGCAGGGGGGTTATATACTGTCTGGCGTGCTGTTCACCATAAATTGTAATTTGCCAAGTGAAAAAGAGGAATTTGCCCAGCTGCTTTTCTCAAACAGTTTATTGGATGGATATCATCACTTTTATTGAATCAAACTGCTCTTGGAATGTGTTTCACAGACATGGTGCCTAATCGCTACTTTGTGTGACTTTCTGGTCTGGATTTTCTGGTCTGGATTTGGGGAAGGTCTTATGTAACATGGCACGATCATGCAAAATAACAAAAATAATACTTGCAAATGATCAAGCGCAAAATATTTCCATCTGCAGATATCTTTTGGCTGTGTGATATTGTCAAAAGATGTGTATCGGTAGAGATGCAAGTATGCAGGCTTTGCAGATGTGGAGTAATTTCTTCAACAGATTGAATGCATAAATGCCATTCACGCATTATTGTAATAGTTGTACCAAGAATGAATCTGTGCTAGGTTTTAATCCCCCGAAACCTTCATGAATTGACTTTCTGTTACAAATTCTCAAAGAGTGTTTGTTTTTGTGCTGGCTCTCTTGGCACACCCACAAGGGAAGCGCTTTGGCAAAATAACATGCCTTTCTTTTAAACAACAAAACCAAACTTTGAACCCCTGAAAAGGTTCATGTTCTTGTCAGCTATTTTTACTTACTTATGCATCTTGTTGGAAATACTTTGGAAACAGCGCATGTTGGTGTTTCTGTGGTTTGTTTTGATGGTTGTTTCCCTAAACTTGTACGCTTACAGTAACTCTATCATAAGTCTCTTTCATTCCTGGCTATTAAGTGGTTTTCAAGCTTGTGTTGGTCTGCATCATGTGGGGTTCATAGTTTTATTTACCGGATCCTTGTGATTACCTTCAAGTGCCGTTTGACTTACGATCACACATCTGTTGGCTTTTCGCTGGCTCCGGAGATTAACCAAGGTCTCCTCATTTCAGGGAATGCATGCACAGTTTAGCTCCATGTTCCTGACTGCGTGAAATACTAAGCTTTTTCCTGCAGTATTTTCAGATTGCAACATGAAATTAAATCCGGGGTTCTTAACTTGCGCGAGAGTCTATGCTTTGTAATTTGTTCAGTGTAAATGAAATGACACATTTCTCATAACTAGAGCTTGGTTTACAAGCCAGAAAGTTTTCGCAAGTTCAGAATGTTGTTTAGGAAGTTGCCTGGGACCTGTATCAAGAGGCTGCACATTTGTATTTATAAACTCTTTGAGCCTTTGTCTAAAAATATGTGGCGTAAACAAGTTTCAACAAAGCATTTACCCCCTGTTAATAAGTCCAAGATTTTATTTGACAGCTGTTTATTTATGCAAAGGTGATGGCTTAAGGCCATCTGTTAACTTAGTAAGTACTAAATTTGGCAAAATAATGCCATGAAGTAAATATTGTTTGCATACACTGGCTTTAGAGACTGGCTCTTCCAGCAGCTGGAGATGTTGATTTCGGGTTGTAGATGCCAGATCTTGAAGTGCTGCCATATGTTGTGCTTGGTTCTCTAAATCATTAGTTATTCAAGTTGTGTACTCTGTTTTGTTTTGTTTTATCTGTGGTAACATAAACACGTTGTTGTTTGCACAGTTCTTTCAGAATAAGATTAACATCTGTAGTTGAAATCCATAATTCACAATGTAGTGTATGTATTTTTTCTATGTTTAATCTTGCATGTATTGCGTACACATAGTTGTGATTGGAACAAGTTTAAGATTCCAATGCAAAGGGCTATCTGAAAGTACAAGAATCTGCATAAGTGTTTTCAAAGATATTGATTTATCAACTCTGAATAAGTGCAACGGTTTCAACACTCATTATCTGCAGGTTACAATGAGCATTCAGTTCGGGTCAAACGAGTCCGCAGTATTCACAGGTATTTATTGGTTTCACCTCTGATTAGCAGCGATGGAAATACAACACCCGGGTGGACGTGCTAATTTTAGCCACTTTGGCACTGCAATGCAATGACAGGCCAAAAGAAAATACTGTCTGTCTCTGTCCAAGCAGCGCTCAAACATCATTCAAAATGTAGTCTACTCCGAGTTTGAGAAAGAGACTGAAAAAGTAGGAGATATACAAAACAAGTAACCACCGTAACATTTTCAGTGGCCTCCATGCTGCTGTCTGCTGTTTACTAGACTGTTTTCTGGCCTGTCTGTGACGTTGAGCGTGACACACCAGAAATAAAAAAAAATAGTAATACACACACTGAAAGGCATGTACTCCCGTGTTTAAAAAAGAACACACATATGTTAATTTGAGTGTAATAAAGGGTATTATTATCAATTTTTACTTCTGTCATTCTGCTGTTCTCTGCGAACCAAGAAAAGTCACCATTGTTCTGTCATACTCTTTTTGTTTTTTTTTGTTTTTTTTAAAGATTATTTTTGTGGGCTTTTTGCCTTTAATGACAGGACAGAGTGTGAAATGGGGAGACAGAGAGAGAGTGGGGACTGACATGCAGCAAAGGGCTGCAAGCCGGATTCGAACCCACGGCCACTGCAGCGAGGCAATGCCTCTGTACATGGGGCGCTGGCACTATCCACTACACTACCAACGTCCCCTATTTGGGTTTTTTGTCAGTCAGTCTGTAGTGGACACATCTGGGGATGTTTCAGTCGCCAAGATGTAGCCGCAGAGGGAGCATTTGCTTGCTTTCACGCTGCTCTCCAGTGCGTGAATTGCAAATCCTAGGATAGTGAAGGAATGGCCCGCCGCCCGCCTTGCTCTGCCTTGTCCTATCTCTGATTGGCTTACCCTGACATTCTCACCCTCGTACCCCTGCTGTCACCCTGAACGTCCCACCAAACCTAACCTGGATCCAAATCCGACTCGACTGCCATAATTCTCAGTTAGGTTTAGCCCTATCTTTTCCTAAAAGAAAATAAATGTAGTGCCCTCAGTGTCAAAATTTGCCCGTGGTATTGTATGTCGATATCTTTGAAGTTAGAAATTTCAGTATTGTGACAACACTAAAACACTTGTAATATCTACCATTTTTCTGTGTACTTAAAAAGTTACAGAAGAAATAAATCTATGATTTTAAGAGCAAAGAGGTGGGGCTGTTCCATCAGTGAGTAACTGGTTTACTTGGTTTTATTGGGTGTGTAAATGCACATTCACTTTGCTCTATTTTCATATACGATATCTATAACTGATACCAATACTGCAATAGACTAATTAGCACATAATAACAGTCTCTGTATGATTATAAGGTTATTTATATTTTTCAGTGGTTTTCCACTGAAAAACATTCACTTCCACTTAAGCTTTGTCACATCTGTCCGTTTGACACCATAATGACTTACAAGGATTTATCAGGAAAAAAAGGCTCTCATACATCCTTCAGTGAGCTGTTGATGTCAAATGTCAGTCCAACAGGCTGCTTGCGGTTACCAAAGGTGTCACATGAGAGATGTGGGATTGTTTTGCTTTTGTTTTACATCTTGGTTTTTCTGCCCCCATTGATTGTTTTCTTTTGAACTCCACATTTGGCAGCTTCTCGTTTGGATTCAGACTTTGTGGTGAGAGGCGTCCTGACCACAATGGACGAGTTCCTTCCTCTGTGTTGTGGAGTTTTGAACTGATATGCAGGGAAACTCCACTGGCTACTGTTAACACTACTCCCAGTCTGCTGATAAGGTGTTATAATATCAGAGCTTTGTGATTCCTGTGGCTATGCAAATTATGCTAAAGTTCATGTCAGGAAACATTTTAGCTGTAACATTTTAAGAGGAAATAAAAAGTGACATGAAATAGTCTGGTGGGGGCAAAAACACTGTAGAATATTAGGTCATCCCTTTCTCTGAAGCAGGTTAACCATTTCCTTAATCTGATGAGATTTAATGACGGCAATATCTTGGTCTTTAAAACTGATTAAGAGTTGAACTAAAATGAACTCAGTCTGGTTGTGTTGAACGAAGACATTGTTCTGAGCTCACACTAGTCTGAATAGGATTAATATAAATATATCAACAGATGGAACCAGGGGCTGTAAAATGAATAGCGTCTAATTGTTTGCTGAAAGCTGGAAAATGGAGAGTCATTTTTGGATCAACTGTTAGCCACCATATGCACAGTTGCATCTGAGCTTCATATGCAGAAAGCATAAAGTTTCGACCCCTGACTGACTGAGTGATGATGACTATGGCACTGACACAAGTGAGCAGCACTGCTTTTATAGTTTTTGAGCTGAGGGAAAGAGAAAGTGATGAAAAGATGATTTAAAGATATTAAAGTTTATCCTCGTCCTGCTGGAAACCCACTTGAGAACTACAATTTATTGTTCTCCATGGAAAACATTTCTACAAAATATGCCCATCAAAAAAGGAGGAGGAGGAGGAGGAGGCTGAAGAAACTGTAAGATTTGTGTGTGGTATTTAACTGTTTTGAAGATCCTCTCTTGGCTGATATATTTTTCTTTTCTCCCAACTTTTTGACCTGGGCATGACCTTAAGGAAATGTCTGTCTGTGTACATATTTTTCCTGCCCTGCAGCTGTCTTTGGAAGCTGGAAAGCTTCCTGAATTTGATAATTGTGACATCATTGGTTTGCTAATCTCTGATACCCTTTTGCCATGCAAACGGCACCACAGCCTGTTCCTTTGCATATGATCCACACAGAATAATCAGTTTCCTGATGATGGTCACCCTAGAGACCCAAACTGGGTGTTCCTATGCCTCAACAATGATCGTAAAGGAAAAAGCTGCCCTGATATATAATTTACATATGTAGTTTTAGTTTGTGAATTCAAATTGGGTCTGCCCTAAAACTAAACAGCAGAATGAGGGACTGAAGTGGTGATAACAATTAATCAGTACACTCCATTAGAATAAGGGATTATTAGGCAATATGTCAGTATCTGTGGTGATTTTAATGGGATGTAGTCACATTTTCTGATTACATTACACTAGACTCATTTGGATGTGATACATGATGACAAAATGCAGGGCACTAATTCAGTGTCAGTGGTTGTGAAGACATCGTTGATCTCTTAATGGCTGAAATAGTTTAAAGTCCCCTTTCGGACACATTTTGAAGTGTGAAGAAATACTAGCCTCAATAAATTTGTTTTAACATGTTTTGTAATATATAAATAGTAAAAAAAAAAAAATTGAAGAGGGGCTGGAAGCAGGTTGGCTCTCCCTTATTGAGAAACTCCTGATCAGGCCTCCACCCTGGCCACCACTTCTGCCTGCAACAGGTTGTACTTTCACTTCCTGCTTTCTCCAGTGCTGGCACAGCACTAAAGTGTGGGTATAGGTGTGGCTATGTGAGACTAGCGCTAGGCTGACTGATGGCTGGTGTTAGCGTCAAAGGAAACACTTACAGTTTTTCCCATACATTGATCAGTCACCACTCTGTAGCCCAGTTTAATGTCCTGCCCACAGCACTTAGTTTAGTCACACATCACAACTAACAACTCTTCCTAACCTATATAGAGTGAGCAAACTCTGGCAGATGGTGCGCGTTAAACTGTCCGGATATATAACGAGGGACAACAACATTTAGGGAGCCAATTAAGCCCTGAGTGAGCACAAGCAACAGGTTTCTGTTGTTCTGTAGTCTTAGGACATGGACTTTTTTGTCGTTTTCCAGCCCAGTTACATTGGTGTGCAGGTATCTCTTCCGCCGTCCTCGCTGTTGCTCTGAAAATAGGTTGGAGGTGCATGCAGCTTTGCCAAAATACAGCCAGGGCGGGCTCTTTTTCAGACACATGACATGTAGGTTAGCACATCTTCATTAGGAATCACTGAAATAATCTGATGTTCTTTGGTTGCAACACGTCCAGTTAGGAGTTGGTGCAACACTGAAGGTGCCACAGAAGGTTAAAGACAAACACAGACTGGAGCTGCTCTGGTGAGCCGAGCTGTGTGTCGCACATCAGGCAGCTGATATTGAAGAAGTAATAAACATCACAATTCAATACGATGAAGTTGCAAAAACACCTGCTGTTTCTAGGAGATTGACAGGTACAAGAATAGCAAGGACAGAAAGAGGAAGTGAGAATGCGCCTTAACACAGGCGAGAAATGGGACCAGATTTTCATAGTTCATAAAAACGTAGCACAGTGAGGATGCAGACATTGCATCCTCACTTTCATTGACATGCAGTGCAGTTCATGTACTTCACTTATAAACCATTGGATTATACAGTAACATTGGGCTTCATGATTAGAGAAAGTTTTTGTATTGCACTGTGCTGATGCAAACTCTCACTGTCTGTACTGACAAATCTGCTCTGCACGGGAGGTTTCTGGTTTCTTTGCTGGTGTTGTGTCGAAGTCTTTTTCCCCAACGATACGTGTTTCCGTATTAGACAGCAATTGACTTTTGTATTAGTGATGTACCTAATCTGTATATTTGAGTCTAAGATTTTAGGCAGGTGCACAGACATAACCCCCCCTCAGTAGAGGAATGTGCACACACCTCTCTAATGGCAAACTCTGCACAGACACAAGTCAGTGTAGTCTAGGCCAGACATTTCAGGAAAATTTCAGAAAAGCACTTTTTGAGTGGAGGGGGGACTCTAATGTAAATTCTGTTTTTGGGGGGATTGTCCCTTTAAACTCAGGTTTGAAATTGGTGTGGAGGAATGAGAAGAAGCGATATCTGTGAACTTGTTTCCAGAACAGTGCACCTGTGTCCGCAACAGGGCCAAAATCAGGTTAAATGCTGACGTGAATGTTGCGTCAGCTCCACTGGTGGCCTGTCCATACATGGTAAAATAAGCATTTGGCTGATTTAATCAACAGAAACAGCAGGAAGATAAATCAGGAAGATGGATGGAGCTTTTTTCTTCAGAGAGGAGAAACATCTGCTCTAATCAAGAAAAACTAACAACTTTTCCTCTCCACTTTTTGTTGAGACCATGCTAAATCACACAACTCAGTAATAACTTACTAGGTTCATTCAATCTTTCGAGGTAGCTGGAGTCAGATGTTTGTGTACGTGTGTGTGTGCTGACTTGCAGCAATGGCTCAAGTCCCGGTAGGGTTGCTGATACAGGGGAATGTTGAACTCAGGGTGTCTCTGCAAGAATGTTCAAAAACCTTTTCAAAGTAATTAAATCTCAAAACTCTTTTTACATTTTTGACACGTGGAATTTGCCTTTGTAGGGATGCACTTGTGTTGGTATCAACTGGTGACAGCTTGAAAAAATGAAGTTCGGATAAAGTAAAATCTAGGTCTGCGCCTTGAAAGTGGGAGATGCAGATCATCAGTTGGCTCCTCTGTCGACTGAGATGTTTTAAGTCGAGTTTTCTTTTTTTTTTGATAGACAGTGTGCTGTGCAGTGTATTTCTGGGGAGGCTTAGCTGCTCTTTGATACAGACAGCTGTGGACGTGATGCAGTGGCACAGAGGAGGAGAAACTTTCCACTATATTGCTCTGACATAACATTATCCTCTCTCTTCTACTTGGAAGTGGTGAATTTACAGCTCACAGATGATTGGCTCTGGCTTTTGTTTGATATCTAGTGTCGGCAAAAAATGTTGTTGCACATGTCCAAGCTGTTGTTAGCGCTGTTAGCTTGTTTATTATATTACGTGAATGCAACTGTGACACTGAGCATCCAGCTGAGCCCTGTTCAAACTTTAATACTTTTAAACACATTATATATTTTAGAAAATACTTGTCAAAGCCATGAAAAGACCGGGAACTTGACAGTGCTGAATTGTGGAGTTAAATTGTCAAACAGTTTTTACCATTTCTGTGTGTTCTGGATTTTTTGGGCAGGCCTAAAATCCTGACTCGATGACACACCGGAGCCATTCTTACCATAACCCCTCCCCTACTATATAAAAACTAACTAGAGTGCATACTATCAGTTTTGTTTCGTTCATCCCCTGCATGTGAGAAGCGAGTTGCTAATTCCACAAGCTCTCTGAGCTCTTTCAGTCTAATAAATACATGATTAAACATCTCTGTTAAATGCCACCATTACATAAACACAAGGAAAGTAGCCATAAGTGACGTACCTGTCAGTCTTTGAGCCTGTATGGCTACCTGGCCCATTGGTAGTTACTGCTCACTGTTGTGGGTGTGTGATCTAATGTTAGCTGCTGAACGAGAGGCTGTTGCTGCGCGGCGGCTCGCTCTTTGGCTCGGCGTGTGTGTGCTTTGTGCTACTGCGTTAGCTGCTAATGAGAGTCTGTCGCTTCACGAAGGCTCGTTCTTCAGCTCAGCTCCTTCAGTGGAGATGCCTCCAGTGTTTCAGAGCAGAGAATACTGCTTGTTTTTTCACAATTTTGAAACCTAATTTTATGTACTTGGCAATTTTTTTAACCATTTCAATTTAGCTGGGTGGTTAATAACATAGTTTTCTGTGGTTTAATCAACTCATAACACATTTTTGCTTTACCCGGACTTTAAATATAATCAGTCCAGTATTATTTTTACTGTCAATATTTGGCTGAATGTTTAATTGGCAGTTTTTGTTATTTTCAATTTAGACTCAAAATTACCAACATGAGCATGTCTGTGTTTTCATTGCACTACTGTGCCACCACTGAGTTGTCACTTTGTCAGAGACTTAGCCCTGCTGCACCATGTATGTTCCTTGTATCAGTAGTGTGGACACTGACCACAGTGTGCAAATGACAGCACGGTCTCAGCTGGACTAAACTGATGTGGACACCAATTTTTAAAAAATCTAAATCAACTTATCAAAGCATGAGAAACAGGATGTGTAACTGTTGTACATGACAGCCCTAAAAAAGCTTGGTTCAGTGCCTATTTTAAATTATATTTTTGTTCTAAATGTAAAACATGTTCAGCAAATACTTCCTGGGTTACCACAACAAACTAATCACAATTTGTGTAAAACATTGTCTTGTTTTATGCCATATCCCTACACTCATATGTAGCAAATCACTGGGATTTTTTTTAAGGCTAGTCTACAACCATCTGCTCGGAAACCTGATGAAAAGTGTTAAAAACTACTAATGCATTGGAATATTTTATATCTGACTCATATTTCCCACCGGTTGTGTTTTATAAGCTGTCTCATGACCTAGAACTGGCCTCAAAACTCAGTAAGAATTTGTGAGTATCATGGTATCAGTTTACGAGTTGTCCCGAGTCCCGACCACTGGTGAATTTTGTTTTCTTATTTTGGCAATAAGAAGGCATTTATGAATCCCACAACAGTTCACAAAAACTGTGTACACACTAATTTAAGATAAAGTCTGTGCATATGAATGTCTCATAAAAGAGGCCCAGTGTTTGTACTGGACTGTGCAAATCTCTAACGGCACTTAATAAAGGCAGGTTAGCGTATAGTTATTGTTCCTAATAAATTCGTCCCTGAAGCCATTTCAAGGGAAACCATACATATGTATACTGTATGTATATCTTACGTCATCAGAAAGCTGAAAAACATTACAATTATATCGTCCAGCTTTAGCACACACAAGTTGTTCTGTATTGAGCTGGAAATGAGTCACGCTGTTAAACATGCACACGCGTGCCATTGGCCTGGACAAGTTTCGTTCTTGTTGTTCAAATAGCTTCTGCCAAGAATAGAAAAAAAATAAATAAATTAGATTTTGGATTTTGCAACCCACCTCCGTCCGCCTTTGCTAGCGGATGTTCAAATTAGCATGTTCCCTTTCAGGCCTGGGTTCTATTATCCTCGCTGATGGGGTTCTTTATAGATATCAGGGGGGCAGTATTTGAAAGCACGGCTTGTTTTAATACAAGAGTGCAGCCTCGTGGAATGTGAGGAATTCTGTCATTTATTTTCATCTGTGGTCGAAAATTTGAACTTGGAGCACTCGGAGCATGTGATATCAATTAGAGGAGCTGTAAAGACCTGAAGACACATAACGGTCAGACAGACTGGTGGTCCACTAGCACCAGTCTCCATGCAGTGTCTGGGCACGTTTTACTTGCCTCTACAGGTGAACAAAGGCAGACATGTAACCATCCTGCAGCTCCCTTCTGTTTAAACAGTCAAACACATACACTCCCTAACCGAGACCAATCTCCACTTAAGCCCAAGAGCCTCATCATGATTAATTTGTCTCCCTCTTTGACAGAGGTCTGGGTTTCAAGGAGTTGTTGACAGCAGGCTTGAGGCACTTGGCGCAGGGGGGCTGCAGCCGACTGCCGAGGATCTCGTGTCATTACGATGATGTGTAGCACTTCATTCCCCTGTTTTTTTGAAGCAGCTCACCTCCCTTGAGCGTAGTATCTCACCTCTTGGACAAACTATGACATACGGGCTTTAAAAGCTGTCTGCTTAGTAGTTTGCTGAGTCATGGTATTTGCCAGTGTTGTCACTGGATCTAACACCACCACTTTTTTCCACTGAGAACTTGACAGTTGTCAGGATAGCACATGTCAAATAAATTTTAAGAAGTGATTTGAATTGTAAATGGCCATAAGGGACCTCCACAAACGGTAACGTAAGTGCTGGTAATGTTCGCAAGCCTTCACAAGCGGCAAGAGACGACGTTGTACAGCAGTGACTGTCAACTGGCGGCCCATGGGTCACATGCGGCCCGGCAAAGCTTCCCATCTGGGGAGCAGAATAATAATCAATTCAGAAAATGTAAGGAGGAAGAAACTGCGTTCGGGTATTTAGGATATCTAGCACTTTTTTGTCCTACATTGAAGCAATCCCAAAGACAACTGAGATGGTAATAATTTTATTAGGAATGACTAGTATCTTATAAAATAGATTTTTAGGTTCTTTTACTTGTTTTTAAAGCTTTTAATGGTTTGGGACCAGCCTACATTGCAGACCCTGTCTTTCGATAATCCTTTACAAACTCTCAGATTTTCAGCTGCTGGGTTTTTACATACATCTATACATTTAGTTAGGCTTTTAATTAATGTCATTCATATTATTATTTTTTTTAATTTTTAATTGCATATTTCCTGTATAATTTTTATTTTTTTATTATATTTTTTTCTTTTATTTTCGTTGTCTTTTTTTGCTTTTGTTTTGCATCTCCATTGCGAGGCACTTTGAGCTCCTTTTTTGTGAAAGGTGCACTATAAATAAAGTTTATTATAAGTATTATTTATGTCCCTTCACCCAAGGGTCCTAAAGACCTCATAAATCTATCTGTCAGCTTACTATTAGCAAGTAGTAGACACGTGACAAAAAGTGACAAAGCAGTGTTCCGAGAAAGTTATTGATAGCCTCATCTACAGAAACATTGCGTGCAATGGTTCACCTTTCACCTTCTTTTCCCCTCTCCCTGTCACTGTCTCGCTCTCAAACACACACACACACACACACACACACACACACACACACACACACAAACACACACACACACACACACGTCATGACACTCAGTCCCAGTCAACTTGGTGGAGTGGACAGATCCGTTGAAATATCTTCATGCAAAGACTGAGACAGACTCACACCTGTCATTTAACTGCTTATTTATATTATGTTAAACCATTATTAATTGAAATGGGCTAATTAGGACTTTACTCTCTTAAAGAGCCATGATATATGTCTAATGACTGTAAAAGGGCCACTGGCCCCCCTGTCTTGACGTGACTACTGCTCATGGTTTGTTAGCTTCCACTGCCAGCACTATGGGAATGGACATAGCTATTCATGCTACTCTGTGCGGTCCCCCGCGTCCTCACACTCTGCTTCTATATAGAATATTCTTATAAGTCCTGTGGTGTCTCTGTCTGTTCTGTATCCTTTTTTTGTTGGAGATGTTTTTATAGTTTGAGCCAAAGTTGTAGGTTACACATGATGTTTAAAAGGCACATGCAAAAGTATACGGGGATGTTGGTTTTCATTTCTCTGACCAACGTAGCAATTTGACATGGTTGTAGTGGTAGCCAGCGCTGACGTCAGCTTGTGTTGTTTTAGGTTTTTACTTTTAGAATGAGAGTAAAATCCCAAATGCTGTATAGGCCGGCACTAACTGGTTTGCTTTTTGCAGATAAAATCCATTCAAATTCCAATTTTTTTTAAGTGTGTTGTTTGATGATTGAGGGTCTGAAATGCTGACCCTATCTGCAACATATGTGTCTCCTCAACAAAGCTAGTATTCTGCCAGAATGCTTTGAATTGGAAGTTTATGCTTTTATTGATTGCACAAACAAACCACATATATCTATTTATCCAAATTCCTATGAATTCAAGAAATGGGCCACATGTATTCAATTTCTGTCTCTTACTCTCTTGACAGGAGAACACTTTCCCTTGGCTGACAAATAGAAAGTGTGTCCTAGCTGTCAAAGAGTGACTAAGAGTTTAAAATAACGTTGAGATGAAGTCATGGGGTCAGACAACTCTGTGTGACAAAGAGCATATTGTGAAACAGATCTTAAAATGCTGTTTTTGGCATGTTCCACCAGGGAAATGTTTCTTATATTAGATAAAACTTCCATTTATTAGCTTTTCGGATTGCTAAATATGAATGATGCAGTCATATATCAACTCCTAAATACATATTGTGTTGTGCTTGCACTTATGTTGACTTGAATTATTACATCCAATTTAGGTTTCAGGGTTTTGCAAGACCCAGCCATATGGGGTCCTGAGGGAAGTCTATGAGGGAGTTATTTCACTGGTAAAGCTTTCGATGGTCAACCTCGCAAATCTGTGTTCGCTACACCTGCCATAGATCAGTATCCAGCTGTCTCTGACAGCACTAACTATGTGCTGTAAGTGTGTACGCCTTTCTTTTTCATGACTGTATACATATGTATGACCAACACTGAAGATTTTGTATTAAGGCTATTGAGGTTGCCCCTTGTACCTTTTGGTTTTAACTTGCACTCTTTCGCCCCCCCAGTAATCACTTGTCAGAGCATTATCACTAAAAACATTAACAGCCTTCTCGCTCCTGTGAGTTTCTCTGTATTAGTTGTTTAATTCCCATATCTCACACTTTGGACCACATTCCTCCTCAAACATCTTGAGTTAATCAGTCCCAAAACATTACCAAGAGTGTTTTTGTGATTTTTGTGTCCAAAACTGACTGAATTTGCACCAATTTTGAAAAATGCTATTCAGATTATTGGTGTTATTTTTTGTTAAACTGCAGTGATGTCTAAAGAATTACATCATTGCACAAAAACAAATGTATTTTTTATTTATTTAATAATAGGCTCATACAAAAGTGATCCCTCTTAGTCACCACTTGTGACCCACTATAAGTGTGTGGTGGTGTATTTATCGGCAGAGACTCTGCATGTATTTTCTGCCTGTTTGTGGGGTCGCTGCTGGCAATTTGGGTGCACTAACCATTATCGCTTTGTAGTGTCCCATTACTCACACAAAGCAAAAGAAGAGTCACAAACTTTCCAAACTCTGCATAAATGTTCCCATACAGAAGAACAGGCATTTATCAGCAGTTGCGGGAGGCTCCACAGAGTCACACACTTGTGCATTACCTGGCTGCAAGGTCGTTAATTAGTTGACTATATGACAGTTTCTGAGGGACTTCTGCACTGATGCTGATGACAGCAAGATCTGTTCCTATCCCATTGTTGAACGCAGGTATCTTTTAATGAGCTACGGTCTTGAAAAACTTTGCTCAGCAAAGTCAGCTGACTATTAATAACTGTAGTAGTAGCCTAAAGGCGTTAGCGCACCCAGCAAGCCGGTTCAGCTCAAACCATGTTGTGTCTGAAAGGGCGTTAACTGGGAGAGCTTATGCAATACAATTGATGGTTGATGATGTTCATATTGGGCTGTTTTGGCGTCCCCTCTGGCACTAGTGCCCTACATACAGTGCGTGATGTACGTGCCTGTAGCGGTGGCGCTGTCTGTTGAAGGTGCTAGACCGTAAGCTACATGTATCCAAGAGGAAGCATCAAAAATCGTGGACACAGTTTGAAAAAACGCAAATGTAGCAAGGCAAAATGCCAATCTGGGTTGGGCTTTCACTTTTGCTGGCGATACTGTTTACAAACTGTAACCGCCAATCCCTGCAAAGTACCCCTTTAACTGTACTTCATAACAAAGGTAAAAACAAATATTGTTTACTGTCTCTTAACTCAGTGTGTACGACAGAACACCTAACAACAAGCTAACGAGTAACTTGTCTTAATGCAACTCCTTTTAAGTTAACCTAGCAATAAAAAGTATAAACTAAGGCTATCTGAGAGAAGCAGTGCCTGAGAAGAGAAGATGACTTTTTGGATAAAAAGTTCCTGTTTTGCATTAAATATTCCAAAAACAACAACGCCAATTGCTGGAAGGGTTTATTTTATCCAACCCAGTAAGTCATTCATTGATTGGCAGTAACTGCTCCCAAATTCACTGATGCATTCAGCTTCATTCTTGTAATCCATCTGACTGTTTATTTTGGTGTCACTTTTGATTTGATTTTGCTCTGTCAGCATTTTCAGATCTCTCTTGTTTCATTTTAAGCTGTTACACAATTCCTCTTTACAACTAAAATGGACCATATTAGATTTCTTAGAACTTTCTCGCATCCTAATAGGGTTTATTTTGACTAAGCAGAGAGTTACCTTCTTCACCACAGAGTTGTGTGTTGGTCAGCTGGTTTACATGCTGATCGCTGCTCCTCTCATTAATGTCAGTCTCTGGGTGATAGCGTATGTACGTATTCACAATATACTTCATGTTCGCCTTGCAAATGTATTTAAATAGACATTAAATTAAAACTAGCTTGCAACCGCTGTCTTTTGTAAAGATGAATTAGTACAAGTTAACTTTAGGTTGTCTGCGCTGTCGACTGTCCGGGTGCTACACTGACCGTCAACATCATGTTCTGAACAAACATTTACATAATCAATTATTAACATTTGTGAATTGATGCCGAATCGTCCACGTCCGCATCCCAATGCATCTAAGAATCGATTCCTTTCAACCCCCCTACCTTATTTTGCTCTGTCAGCATATTCAGATCTCTCTTGTTTAATTTTAAGCTTTTACACAATTCCTCTTTACAACTAAAATGAAACATATTTGTTTTTTCAGAACTTTCTTGCTTCCTAATAGCTTTTATTTTTCACTTTCGAATCACTTAACCACATTTTTTATTTACTGTATTTATATTTAGTGATCTGTCCAGACCATAGTGTGCTTTGTTTTTCCCTAACATGTCTTTGTCCATCACTGTAAATCAGGATTCATCTCAAAGAAAATCTAAATATAAGTCAGGAATGGAGCATTATTAATGGTAGAGTACATCAGTCTGATCATGTAAGAGCTTGTTTTATGTGTTTGTTGGTTATAGTTAACGTGACATTTATAAATGGAGACATAGGCATTGCTGTATCAGCCAAAATATAGTCATTAGACCATGTATTGTTTACTGATCATTCATATTATCATTCTAAAATGTCTTTAATTTGAATTAATTATTTTGACCGTCCTGCATACTTTTGCATATGTTTACTATACCATGTCATCCATTGGCATTGGTAAATATCAGTATTAAGCTCTACATACTGTGATGCTGTCCTCTGCACTGACTGATGGATCTTCATATGTCTTTCTCTGCAGGTTCAGGGGAGGGATGTGGAAAGATCATTCAGCGATACCCCAAGACAGACTGGGAGGGAACGGCGTTTCCTCAGGGGGTGGAGATGGTAGGTGAAAACAACCTCCTGTAAACTGAAAAAACCTGGGTATTTAAAATGCACTATCCAAAGTGAAACACAAACATGCACATAGTTTAAAAAAGATACCTGCAGCTGCTGAGATTATGTTTTGGTAGTCAATGATTCAAACTGGCTAAACAACAAACTTTGTCTTTACCTGAAAGTGTTTCAGCCTTTTGTCAATAGAGAAACACAAATATGAATATTTCCTTACTTCCTGTTTAGAAAAGTTTACGATTGGAGCACCTTGCTAGCCGAGTGGTTACATCACATGTCACATTACCACAATGCCATGGGTTCAATTCCAGCTTTTGTTGCACATCATACCCCTCTCTCTCTCTCTCCCTGTTCCCTGTCTCCTCTGCCATCTGGCAAATCAAAAAGTTAATGATCAAACGATGATTAAGTAATCACTTGCTGTGGTTACATGGGCCCTTTTCAGTCTGATTGAAATCATTCTTAGTAGAGAGTTTAACTTAGCTGTTTACATGGACACCAAATAAAGTGATCTGATAAGATGTGCGTTTACATGCACCAATGCATTTCATCAGATTATAACTTTTCTCGTATGTGTAACGTGATTTTGGCCGCTGTAAAGCGTCTAATCTGCTGGAAATATAACGGCAGAACAAAATGTTTGTTTTTCCAACCTTACTGAGAAATCTAATTCCTTCAATTCATAAAGTATAGAACAAGAAGGAGTGGTTCAACCTGTTAATATAATTTAGCACAAGTGTTACCCAGGTTATTGTTTCGTAGTTACAGATTGCGGATTTCTCTTAAAGGGATAGTATACCTAAGAATGAAAATTCAGCCATTATCTACTCACCCATATGCCGAGGGAGGCTCAGGTGAAGTTTTAGAGTCCTCACATCACTTGTGGATATCCAAGAGGAGAGGGGGTAGCAACACAACTCCACCTAATGGAGGGTTACGGCACCCCAGATTCAGATTCCTCGGCATATGGGTGAGTAGGTAATGGCTGAATTTTCATTTTCGGGTACACTATCCCTTTAAACACCTCACATGCAGATTATCAGTAGGTGTTACAATTTACAGATGTTCCTTAAACGTCTCATGTATAGACTACAGCTTCCGATAACGAGTCTATTGTTATGTCTGTGGCAACTCAGCCTGTAACAGCAACATTACATAAGGCTACTTTTTCAAAATCAAAAAATATATTTATATATCAGAGACTCACATCAGAATGTAGCACTAACAGAGCGTTAAACGTTTTTTAATTACTGTACGATTCTCTGTGCAAATCAGCAGAGGGAGGCGTGTAGAAATGGCTGTGGTGGCATGTTGTGTGTGGCGCATGCACCACCTACGTCACCTGATGTTACACCAAAGTGAGGCAGACATGCTGAAAGAATTCCAACCAGAGAGAAACGATCAGATAAAGCATTTACATGGTTATCAGGTAATACAATTTTCCTATTGAATGGATTATCATGAGATTAACACCGTCCCTCTCCACTTGATTGAGAGGGGTGATGATCTGATCAGGGCAGGCCAGTCTCTTCCAACTGAAGTGGTTCCATGAGGCTTTTTTATTCTGATTGGGCTATTATTCTGATTATAAGCGGAATATTATGGTCCATGTAAATGCACCTACTGCAAAGAAAGTTGTCTTTTTTGCTTATACAAAAGCTACCTCTTGATTTGATGACTGGTAGATATCAGTTCTGAAACTCCAAGTATAATTGACAGGCTGGAGTCTGAGTGGTTGCATCTTTACTGTGACTGTGGCCTTTGCTGTCTGCCGTGTAGACCAAATGACAATTTCATAGTTCATAACAGGAGAGCAGAAGGCATCTCTGGAACAAGTTAATGTGTCATATGTGCAGGTTGTACAGTGTTTTTCTAGTTAGTGAGTGAGTGTCCTTGTCGTTGCGCCCCTTAGCCATCACCAGCTTCCTGATGTGATAGTTAAGAATGTCATCTGTGTAAAAAAGGAAATATTTGTCTCGTAAGTGTCACAAAATGACAGATTGTACCCCGGGGAATTTTCATGTTTTGAAAACATATTTGCCCTTTGGAGCTTGTGCAGCAGATATTGGCATTTCCTGTTTCAGATAAATTCATAATGATTGTTTACTCAAACGTTTGTTTTAAACACTTTACACGTTCTCTAATTGGGAAACCTCCTTCCACAGATTCCTTTTTTACATAATGTCCGGCCTACTATCTGCTTCCCACTGCTGGCTGCGTCCATCTTCCTCTTCAGGAACATTAAGGGAATAGTTGACGTTTGTTGCCTCCCCGCATGGAGGGCGACCCCACGGGGTCTGTGACAGGGGGTCTGTTATCCTTATATGGACAATGCAATGGATGGACAAATATTTGCTTATCAGGACTGGGAAATACTGTCACTCTCCAGGGCAACATTAGCAGTGAACAGTATCATACTGCACAGGACATTAGCGCCTGTGTTATATCTGTTTTTGTTCATTTATATTGGCTACTGCAGATAAGCTTTTAATGACTAAGCAGAATGGATCTGGCAGATGACAAGATGGGAGAACAGAAAAATGACTCCAGATCCAGGCACAGTACTAGATTTTTTGAAAGTATAATCCAGCACATATTTCTGTGATAGTACATTTTTTCTGCCGTCGTCAATTCAGCACTAAAACTTACAAGTAAAACATCCAGATGTTGGGAAGATTCAGAGGACTCATAGATTGTAAATGCTGTGCAAAAGTAAAAGTTGCATGCTTTCTACTTTGCAGTTGAAGGTATGTTCTGTGTTTGGTGCATACATATAGGTATTTATAATTTAGAAGCAAAGTGATGCAGAGCAGAGCAGCAGCAGGTGTAGAGGCCAGCATGTTGCATAATATGGGTCAGATATCTAAGCCAAGATAAATGGAGAGGGCTTATCTAAACAACATTCCTCAACATCTCCTGTTTAGATGAGGTCATTTTTTTTCGCTATGACAGGATCCTTTTGTAGAAAGGCAAATATAATCTACATTTGTATGCAGTATTTGCAGATATAGCAGTTGAACTTGTGTTAGAAACATGTGATGAATGAATAAAGTTTTTGTTTGCCTTTTAATGCTGATAAATTATGGTCGAGAGTTATTATAGCTATAGATTAAATCTCTGTACAGACACGGTCAAAGAGATCATTCTTCCACCATGACCTTCGTTTATGTAATGGCATTTATAAGGCAATTGAGGACATGTGAGGCTGTTATTCCAGCACAAACAGACATATTGTGAGTGGGTGGTTTGAATGGCAAGCAGCCGTCTTCCTGTGTAACTCACTGAGTCTGTTGGTGGCCACCAAGAGTTTCTTGTTGTGAGTTATTGCTTAGAGACGAGCAGTGGTGTGTCATACGGAAAAGCACTGGGCTCCTTAAAGCCAGCAAATAGTAATTGTGACTGGTCAAACTATGAAAAATTAAAACTGAAAGAACGTCTTGTCCAGACAAAGTGTCTTTGGAGGTTGAATTGTTGTTGACATGAGTCGGAAACCCTAGCACTGGTCTTTAACCGTACAGTGACTCTGAGGGATGAGCCAGGATGGCGCTACCCTCTCAGCATCATCCCTCAAATATCCTGTTGTGGTTTCATAGAGTTTAAATATAGAAACACTGCCACAAGTTTAGCTAAATCTATTAGCTTAGTGTTTCCAGATGTCATTGAGGACCTGCATACCATTTTTTTTTTGTGCCTGTGTGGGTGTGTGTGAATTTTTTGTATTCCATCTCGCTGAAGTGATCCCCCCAATGCTTCTTCATTATGTGTCAGCCTAGACTGAAATTGAGACATACTGCAATCCCTAGAGTGCATAGAAAGCACAAGGCATGATGTTTCTCATTGAAGGCAGTAAACCCAAGCTGAAACAAGAGGATGCATTCAATGCAGGGCCTTTTTTTCTAAGTCTTTCTTGGCAAACACCCTGCATATTTGCTGTAACTGTTCTTCTGAGATACAACTATATGTACTTTACAAGTGTAGTGTAGAATATTGGATAACATGCTGAAAAAGATTCATATGTTTACGTCCTCAGTTTTCTATGAAAACGCTCCCAGAGGACTGAGCGAGGACAGAAGAGAGCGGGTTGTTCCAGAAATTTGGTTTCCTACTATGCGTGTGTGACAAACGTTGGTCAGGAGCCAAATGACTGAAATTCCAGCTTTGAAGCTTTAATGAAGATACACCATAGTGTTTAACAGACCCACTAAGCAATTTGCATTTTGGCTCTGTTTTGGCCTGGTATGTAAACCATTATTATTTGCAGATTTTCTCGACTCCGTGAAAAAGAAAATGACTCATTTACAAACACCAAGGAACACATCTGTAGAAAACAGTGGATGAAGCTGAGCACGAAAAGCATTTTGTGGTCACATCAGGCCCCCAGCAAACTAAATAACCACAGATGAGGAATGCACAGAGGAAAAAGCGTTTACAACTTGTCCTAGGAAAAATGTGTTTCTAATCTTTTCAGGCAAGTGATGATGATGGAAACCAGCTCAAATCCTCATCTGTTATGGATGAGCCATGTCTGTAGATGGAGGTCAGTAAGTTGTGCACCTAGTACATTTCCATCACCTCTGCCTCCAGTGTGAAGACGCAGTCCTCGTGATATACTGTAAAGGGAAGGAGGGACTTAACGTAGTGGTCACATACGAGGTTTTTAACATGTAAACTCAACAAATTTCAGAAACAACAATGGCTACCTCAAAATGTATTGATCATTACCACCTAATCAGAAGTAGAAAAATATTGGTATGAGCCCATTTTTTGTCAGAACAATGGTTGAAGAACAGTAATTACTCCACGATCCTGACTCGAATTGTTCTCATTTCTCTTTTAACTCTGAAGACCTACAGTGATGAACAGGACGTTGGTCACATGACAGACAAAAGTAGCTGAGCTGCAGTTTTCTAAAATGACTAACACAGCAATAAGATTGACTTAAACTTGAATCTAATGATTACAAGGATGACAAATAACGGCTGTTTGTAATTTATTATTAATTTTAGCTCGTTCAATATTCAAAAGGAATATGGTGTTCTCCCTTGCTCTGGTGATAACTGCATTGTCTTCTTGAGATGGGCCCCCAGACACCAACACGGTGATATCAAACTGATCCAAGTAAATACATCATGTGTGATGACACACACGCACACACACACACACACACACACACACACAGAGTTCACTGACCGTCCCTGCTGCAGAGGACATTTTAACATTTATCTACAAAAATATAAAATATACACAAAAAGTGAAAAAGACTAAAAACTGGATTTTTTTCAGTGAAGTTAAAAACACAATGACGACTCGTTCAAACATTTACAGAGTGTAACTGGGCCGTCCAATCAGATGTCAGACGAGCTGTGATTGGTGGATGAAGTCCTACAGCGTGGTGAGGAATTCTCTGACCTTGTCAATGATGGCTTCCTGTTTGATGCGGTCGTTCTTGAAGTCATCATCTACGTCCAGAACGAGGTGATTGCGGTGGTGCTAATCATAATAATAATTGTGATATAACTACCAGATGAATTGTAGGCTGCTAGATGGGCGAAGTGGGCAAAGAAGTACCTTTTTCAGCAACCAAGTTTGTCGCAGTAGTCATAAAGAATTGCTATTGTCACTGGGGGTGGGGTTTTTTTTGTTGTTGTCTTTGTTTTTGTTTTGTTTTTTTCAATTCACTGGTGTTTAAAGATCGGGGGTTTGGGCAGCAGGGTCACAAAGTGACAAAACAGAGTTCGGAGTAAGTTGTTAATAACTTACATTACATGCAATAGTCCACCTTCCACCTTCTCTTCCCCTCTCTCTCAAACACACTCACTCACACACACGCATCCACCACGGTGCTCCGGCCCTGGTGTCAGTCCTAAGTCCTGAAAATTGTGCTACTGTTACGCATAATGTTGGCAGCAATACCAAGTTTGAGCCTCTAGCATGGCAGACAAACTGCAAAAAGCCTACAAAAGCTTTCACTTACTTCTGGATCAAGTGACCCTAGTCAGGCTCGTTACACTCTGTTTGATAAAAAAAAAAAAAAAAGTTACTTTTTTTTTTAAATTGGACAGTTGCAGTCTGTGTTTTCTTATTTAGATTTACCACCACATAGTTTGAAGCAAAGAAATAAAATGTGCCACATAAATGCCAAAGGAATGCCTGCAATTACTTTGGTGTTCACTGTTTAATTGCTGAGCTTGCTTATTTAGTTACAAGCACCATTTGGAGTTTGTGAAAGTAGATTTGCAAGTTGTAGACTTTTCCTCCGTTATTTCTTTCTCCCTTGTGTGCTCTTGTTTCTTTCCGGTACCATTGTCTTTCGTGCTTAATGGGCTGTATAATTTGCAGGTATAAAATCCACTTTGTAAGACAACCAGATGGACATAAAACTTTTTAAATCCAACCCAAGTATCGATGAGTGTTTAGAGTAACAAACATCAAATCTTGTTCAAGCCTGCTTTTTTGGGACACATTTGCCAGCAAGTCATAAATTTTATTTCCAGCTTCACCTTAATGAAACCTTCATGCTTTGTATTTTAACACAGTGAAAGCAATAGGCTTCCAATTAATGGCAGGAAGGTTTTGGTTTAATGCTGTTTGTTGCATGTAATAACAGAGGTACATAAAACAAATTGAGTAAGTGTTTCAAAGCAGATCCTTTTCAAACTGGTTTTATCCTGTCAGAAACTTTGTAAAACACAAATTAAAGGCCCAGATGTTGACATGGTGCAATGTTAAAGTTGGCTTTAATTATTTGATACTTCTTCACATTTGTTTTTATGTTTTACTATGTGTGAAGACTTATGTAACATAATTCATTCATTACCTCATTACTGGTCGTATAATTAAGAATAAAAAGTGCACTTGTGTGTTAGTTACCTCACACACCTCATTCATCACCTCATTACTGGTCATAAAATAAAAAAACAAAAAAATAGTCAACTTGTGTGTTAGTTACTCTTGATTCTTCACCTCAGAATTATTATAAAGCTTATTTTTGCCTTGTGCCCAGCTGTTTAATATATGGGATATGTTTATCAAATATGAAAATAAATGTGAGCAAAGTTATATTTCAAGATTCATGTGCAAAGCCTTGGCTACAATGTCTACATTTCAATTCAAAATCAAAGAAAATCTTTTATAGAATGAAGCGTAGTCCCTATAAACAGCCTTGCACTGAACACATAACTAGACAGCTAATGCAATCAGTCAATCATTTATTTGTCACATGAAGTCATACAGGACAGTGAAGTGTGATCCTGTCAGCTCATTCAACTTGTGCATTTAAATTTAGTCCTTTCTTTGCCTCTTTTTACATTGTTGGCTGTCTGTGTGTCTGGGTGCTCCTGGCAATGCATGGTTTCTGGTTGTGAAATTATTTAACTTTATTTTGGGGACAGTTGCTTCCGTTGTTTTACAAATTAAATCTACTACAGACTCTGTGAATTCATTGATGTCATTGGTGACGTCAACGGTGGTGTCCTGGAACATGCTCCAGGCTCTGATTAGCTTCATATCTTGTGTCACTGGGGCCATGCTTTGTAGTTTCTATGTATATCTTGACCTCAATAAGATGGCTGCATGGTTGCTCCACCCAAACGCAGGCAATGGTTCCGCTCTGCAGCAGCCTCTGAACGGCATACAGTAGTGATCCTGAGCATGAACAGGACAGCACTTCACATTCCCACTGTCACACCAGTCTTTTTTCTCCATAAAGCACATGTCTTCTCCCTGTCTCTTGCCAGAGTCTTCTGCTCTGCCAGATCGGCATATAAAAATATTGTCACCTGGTTGAATGTTATTCGGTTATCCAGGATTTAGCACAGTTTTGGTGAAACAAAGGATACAATTCCTGATATCCCGTTGGAGACTGATGCAAGCACAAAGGTCGTCTAGTTTATAATCCAGCACCAGCACAATGGCTAGCAGAATGCTAGTTCAGCTGTGCCCATCTTCTCCGTCTTTTCCTTAATGTTTACTGATGTTTACATGTGAGAACCACAACCTAGCCAGCTAGCAGAAGTCGGCAGGAGGACAGTTTGAAGACTGGCGAGTTGATTTCCACATCTCGATGAGTAACTTGCAGCCACATGCCACCACCGCCCAATGCCAACCACAATACACACCACCAACACTTGCACAACAGACAAAAGAGTTGACTCCTGTGATTTAGCACACATTTGCCTGAGCTTACAGAGAGATGAGTGGAAACATCAGCACCTATTAGTTTGCTTGTAAAAAAAATAATTCCAAGGTCTGCGAAACAGCATAAATAATAAATAACCACACACCGACAGTGACGACATTGAAATGGATAGCTGTTTATGTTTATGCTTGGCTCGGTCTTCAGTCTGTATGTATATATATACGTGTGTGTTGGGTGAAGAGAGATGTCTTGACGCCGGTGCTTGAGAGTTCAAACACATTCCAAAGCACCACAAAGTTCAGTGTTGAACATGAGGGTCAGTCCAGTACATGTAGCCTGCAGACATCGTGCTGTCAGCAGACTCATACCTGCTGTCTCCGCTATGGTCTAGTTCCCCAGCAGGTAAACAAAATGTGTCAGATAACATTGCCTTGTAACAGTCATTACGTTTTGGAACACTTGGTATGAGACTCTGCAGCACAATCAGCCTCAATCAGCTCTGTTAATGTGTTAAAGACAGAGGCACAGTTTACAGTATCCATACAGGAAGTTAAAAATGGGAAACTGCTTTGATGCAACAGGGCACTTTGAGCAGAGCTAAGGGCCATGGATTTTATGTTGAAGGTCAAAGATGAAGAACAATAATATTTGTGGCTCCAGCTCTCCATTAGGAGGATTTGCTGCCTTTTTTTGCAGTTTCATATCATTTTAAATGCAGCACTTCGGGTTTTTTTAGCCGTCGGACAGAAAAAAAACAAGCAGTTTGAACATCATGTTGGGCTTTCAGAACTTTTGATGGCCATTTCATAAGCTAAATGATTTATTGATTAATAGAAAAAACAATCATGAATGAAAGTAATCCTGCTCTGATTTAATTATGGGTTTAATTGTGTTGAGTTAAATGTTTTCAAAGCTTGAATTTTTTATTAGGGCATGCAGTTAATAGTATTATTAGTGGTTTGATTACATTTCCATTTGACTACCAAGTACTGAATGAATATATGGAAGTGGTTCTGCAGATCAGACATTTTTGAAAACCGCCACATTCAGCAGTTTGAGATTGACCTCTCTCAACACACCTTTCCATTCATCGCATGTTGTCTCTCACTGACGTATGTCTTTGTTTTCAAGTCTGAAGGCGACTTGACCTCACCTTTAAAGGCTTGTAGCATTTACCATCAGGTGTCTGACAGTGACAACAGTGGGGGACTCAGCCTAATACTCAGACTGCTCTACTTCTAGTCTCACATGTTGTTGCAGTGGGCGAGATGATGCAGCTCTGAACAATAGTAATCCTGTACTGGTCCAGTCCAACACACAGTATGCGGTGTGGGTTTTTTGTTCCACTCAGTCAGCTAGGCAAGCAGAGTTGTTTCTCTGACCGCATACCATGTCGGTCACTTGCTTTTTTGAACCACTGCTTCCTCAGATATATACTGGTAGCTGTAATTGTTACGGAGAGAAAGATTTTTATACAAGTGGTCACCACAGTGGCCAGAAACTAAAGCCAGTGTCTTTAGATGCAGCTCCACCCATGGCCACTTCTATACATTCTTTAGTCTTCCTTTTGATCAAGAGCCATTCAAAATATTTCTTAAATTGAAAAGTTAATTTGTTTTTAAAACAACATCATCATCATCTCTCTAGCTAATTTAATTGGCAATGTGTGTCTTGGTGGTCTGTAAAAGTGAAGGTAGATGTTTGTAATGTGTTTTCTTAATAGACAAAAGAGTCAGTCTATCACACTAAAGACGTAATAGTTTCTGCTCTCTTGTTCTTCCGCAGCTCCACCGAGACTTCTCTATTTGCCCATATTTAAGTTGCCTGGCCTCAGTAACTGCCAAGATGGTGGTCAGCGGTAAACCCAAATCCAGTCCTCAAAACAATCTTCCAAAAAGAGGGTGACAACACAAGCGCTACATCTGTGCTTCTCTACAATCTAGAATTTTAAGGAGGAGAATATCGTTGTTCTGGGGTCTTAGTACTGTCAAACATGTATTGATGGTGTAAAAAAAAAAGCCACTCTTTTCATAAATATAACCGCTGTGGAGCCAGTCAGTTCGCTGTGAGCTACACCTGAACGCTTTTCTAAGTAGATTTATTGCATAGAGTGCTGAAGTAGTGAGTCCTAAATCCTGGAAATGAGTTAGCATGTTAGCACTTCTGGTTCCCTTGTCTCAAAGTCAATGTTTTTTTGATTGGATTTTTGTTTGGATGCCTGAAATAAGGCCTGTGGTTAACACAAGCTTAGGAGATTTTCAAGTTGTGCTCTACAACATAAAATGCCCCAGTAAATGACTCACTCATAATTAAAAAAGGCAGTTGCTAAAAAGTGACCTAATGAGACTACAGAGGTTGTCTGGACAGTAAACACCGAACATTACCTTTACAGCCTTATTGTGGTGGCAATGCGACCTTGGTGTAGTTCGTTTATAGCCTGAGGTTAGCTTTTTACTTCTGGCAGTTGCATATATGCTTCAGAAATGTTTAAAATGGTGTTCAATTGTGAAAATTACCTTGCTGAACCAAAAGTATCTGAACTTTTAATGTCTCGGAGCCTATTTTCCACAATAATCCAAAATCTACTTGAAAAATCCCATTGCTTTTTGGTGTCGAGGGAACGGGGGCTATGCTGACTTCTGGGTTGGCCTCTTTTCATCCTTGATGGACATTGGAGAAGTCAGTAATCAGATGATTGCAGCAGTATGTGTATGATGTCTATGTGAAGGCTGTGTGTGTCTTTCTGCTTTTTGCATTTGGTAGTTTGTTCACTCATTTGTTAATTGCTTCTTCCTGTCCACACTGCTGAGCCCTCCGTCCAAACACAAAAACAGTCTGTTAGAAATAAATCACATGTTCTTTTAGCTGGCTAATCCAAGTCTAATTGATAACAGAGTGAAACTTGGATTACAGTGTTTTTGTACTCTGTGTTCTGTTATTGGAGAGATTGCTTTATTTTTAGTAGGAATTGTTTGCCTAAAAATACACTGATTGCAAAAGCCTACTGCACTCGCAACAAACACAGATACTGTATAGGTAATGCCACCTTACCCACTTGTATTCATCTGTCAAAAATATGTAGACATGAAATTCTAAAAAGAAAAATGTCCTCTTGGGGCCCAACTTCCTCTGATGAAGGAATTTGACCTGACTTGACCAGACTGTAAACATTTGTGCCATTTCTCTTGTCTAGAACTTTGACTTCTTGAACTCCTCCATTTTGCCCCAAATCCCGGTTGTAAAGAGGAACGTGACTTGGTGCTTCCAGGAAGGATCCTCGTGTTATTCAGAAAATGTTTAAACTGCTGGTGTCATGTTGGAATTCAAAATGACTGCTGGAAATTTAAATACATGTTGTCTCAGAATAAGTATACTTCAGGACTCCAGAATGACCTAACCCTCTGGACTGGAGTATGACCTCAGCCTCTGGACTCAGGTCAGATTCAGTTCACCTCACCCTTGTTGCTGTGAGGATGTATTTGGCCTTGTTTTCCTAGCAGGTTGGATAAGTAAATCATGACAAAGCTTATGTTCATAATCAGCAGCCTTGGTTAGTCAGTTTGAGGCCCTGTGCCAAACCACAGACAGATGAAAGAATGTAGCCCAATTGTATGACTTGATGGATTGACTCAAGTGACCATAACCTGACATGTCGCGCTGCACGTTGTTCTTATGATGTTTGTAAAACTATGAGAGAAAAACTAAACAGTGCATTCCACATAGCAGGATGCCGTTCCAGCCAGGGGGGGAGAATGGGATCATGTGTTTGTCAGGAAGATCCACACATGAGTAATCAATGCTTCGTGTGCCAGTGAAGCTAAACACATCAGGAAACAAAGCTGGAGCTGTCAAGCAGACAGGACTTTCCATGCTGAAAAGCACTGTGAGCTCACCAGGAAATGGGAATACACAGGATGAAATGAAGCCACAGTTTGCTGGAGAGCAAACATACTTTCAGATTAAATACAGTAAAAGCTTTTTGTCTTGTCGGTTTAATGTTTAAATATATAGTTGTTTGGGGAATTAAGTGTGTCTTTCCTTGTCATCCTGTCATATGCACTTACAGGAAAGTTGTTCTTTCCTGGTAGACCCAAGTTTGTGAGTCCAAACAAACAAAAACACCAAAGGGATGATGACAAGTGACCAACTCTGTGGCCAGCCAAAACATGCAGTTGTGCACTGTTGCCAGTGGTCAGGTGAGCAGGTCCAAGAGCAAAGTTTTGGGATACCNCTAAAGAGCTCTACAGTAACTGGCTACTGGTGAATGCCACTGTTGTTAGGAAATATGTACTGACTGCTGCTGACACTGCAGGCACAGTGGCTGGTAACATAACTTGGATTCTTACATCAGCATACTTGTATGTGCAGAAAATCCTTATACCCATTGCCTGCATGTATTATCTGTCTGTCTGTTTGCTTTAAAACTTCCAGTACTAGCTAATGTATGCTGACGTACGTGCCCAGTTTCAGGTTCTCCTCAGTGTTGAACTTCTTCAACAGAATTTGCCAACAACTTTTCAGCTGTAATGGTTTCCATTTGTGTTGGCATTAAGTGGTGTAGGCTGCGCCTGCTGAGTGTCACCTGACAAGAACTGGATGTTTGGAAATTCTAAGTGGGATATACTCATTTCTTTGGAGTAATTTTAGCCACTGACAGCATAATAATGGTTCAGTAATACATTATGTTGCTGTCATTCATCAATATTTTTAGCCTTTATTAAAGGAATGTGGAGCTCTGAGGATGGCAATGTTGGTAACTTGTCAAACCCTGTTTGGTTTTAGGAGTAGGGCTTTTAAGCCCTGTTCAGACCACAGATTTGCGATGAGACAAGTTGAAATTTGCAGCTACTTGCAATGCACCAGTCTGCAACATCTGCGACTAGAGGAGACGGTGTAGCGTCTCCATGTAATGACTTAAAGTATTTGTTTTTTGTTGTTGTTTTTATTTTATTTTATTTTTTGAGGGGGTATGTGCATGAATGCGCACATACAGCCAGCAGCAGCAGCAGCCCATCATCTGACACAGACACACTGTGAGGACAGCGATGTCTTGTCATACTTTTCAACAGTCACAGAGATTACAATGAGATGGACTCCCACTTGGTTGAGGTGGAGTGCAATTGTCAGAAAATTCCACAGCAAGCAAACGCACCGACTGCTTTCAGTTTTCTTGACCAATTGACTTTGCTGGCTACAAGCTGATTGGCTGTGAAATATGTGTCATGCTTTAAAACCATCAACTGGCAATTTGACATGCTGAGTCGCAGGCGACACCATCAGCTGGCTTGAGTTGATCTGAGATGGGCCACTTAACACCGCTGCAACTTTTCCCTTGAACGTCGTACAATGGTTTCATCTCGTTGTGACTCTCTGAGCTGAACGGGGCTTTAGAGTCATATGTTAATATTCTCCCAGTGTGTCTCTAGCGATTTGCTTTTTGAGCTAAAAACATTGCGAAAACACAGCTAACCAACCTGCAGCAGAAACAATGCAACATGACATCATGCATCTGTGTTTATTTTTGAGAAGTAATGGTTGAGTAGGAACCATGAGTAGGAACCATTTACAGTACGAGTAACCACTCACTCAACACGTTGACACGTACTGCACGGATTCACATTTACTCCTCGCAATGCACTAGTGTATGTTCAAGGGAGGAACAAAACTTGTTGTGGTTTGACTCAAGCTTATTAAGGGCAGAAGTGAGACTGAATACTGCGGTGAATACTGTAACTGGTGGAGGGCCCCCACAAGGCAGTGGAGGAAGCACCTGTTCCACAGCCAGGTCATTATCACCCATTATCTCGCCGCGCTGTGCTGTAAAGGCCGGGGCACAGCAGTCTGACGCAGGACAGCCATTGTACTGATCTACAACCTCAGGACGAAGCTGTTTACCTTGTGCTTTCATTCATCACGCCATGTGCTCAGATCTGTGTTTTGATATTTTGTGTTTACTGTTTACACATGAAATCAAAAGCAGCCACGTGTACCTACTGTCAGCTGATAAAGTTAAAAAAAAAAAAAAAAACAACTAATAGAATTAAAATTAAAGAGGAAAAACAAGCAAAATTCTGCATAAAATAAATAATAGTCTCATAATTATATGACATGTCCAGGGTATTGAACTTAAAAATAAAAGGTGATGCGATTTCTGGTGGAGGAAATAATATCAGTTCTTTTTCATGTTTCCCTGTTTATAGCTGTACTTTCAACGATCAAATCAAATTCCTACCATCGTTATATCCTGCTTGCCTATCCTGTTTCACTCAGAAATACGTCACGATGCTGAAGCTGAATACTCTTGAAATGCCGTGCCATTTGGACTTTAAGCGTGGGTTTTGAACATTTTCAACCTTGAGTGCCCCCTGTCTGACATGTTGACGCTGTGTACAGTCTGAGCACAGCTCTATGTGCCAATCATTTTGCTCTATACATAAGCACAGATCCACAGCCTGGTCACAGACATGCAGAAGCAGGTGAAATGCTCGAAAGCCAAATGCACAGCTGCATGCAGTCTAGGATTGGAGGCCAGATGTGATCATTTAGCCTGGGGGCATCATGGTACTTTGTAGGGCAAACTTAAATCAGACAGAGCTCATCATCTTGTCAAAAAGTTAGTTTTTAGGAGAGGCACAGTACAGATATAAGGAATGATAGAATAATACCATGGTTTGATTTTAAAGTTGCACTGATGGAAGAATAGTCAATGTACCGTTTGATTTACTGCCACTTGTATCTGCTTGCTGTATTTCCAACAAAAACGTCTGTCTGTATACCAATGGGAGTCAGTTATGTAATAGTATAAGTCCGTTATTTAGGTATACTTTCTTGTAAAATATGTCTCAGTACTCTTCTTGACATCACCACTTTGAAATCCGATAAAACATAATCGTTTGTCTCACAAATATTTATGTCAAGCAAACTCTTAGAAACCGTTGTTGTAAATATTCAGTAGAACCACCGGTTCCACAAAAAGTCTCCATCCTTTACTTCCACGTCTTTTAAATGTCTGAAGTTGAGGCCAGCAACAACCCAAGTAGGACAGTTGTGTTTGTGTTTTTCACCGCGGCTGTCACAAATGCCAGAATCAGAAACGGTTGTTATGGTCTGTTGATAGCTGCTGTAATTCTTTTACAGCTTACAGGCCACTGGCATTTTTTTTTGGTTTTGTTTTAATTTCACATGTACCTAGTGTTTGATCTTACAAAGTCTGCTTATCCAGGTACAGCATGTTGTCACTGGCAATTATTCACCAATACTTAAGTTAAAATCAGAATGGCTTACTGTGCAAAGCCAACCACACTGTCCTGCCAGATCTCTGTTTAATATTACACACCTCACTTGAATTGTGAAACTCTGTAGTTATTACATAGCTTTGACATAACTTTCAAGAGGACCCTATTGTGCGCATTTTCAGGTTCATACTTGTATTTTGGGTTTCGACTAGAACATGTTTACATGCTTAAATGCTCAAAAAACACTTTATTTCATCCTCTGTCTTTAAGACCCCCCTACTGAAAAAGCCCAGTCTGTTCTGATTGATCAACGTTTCTGGGTCTTCCACATCTCAGCATCTCTGCATCATGATTGCAGCCAAAGAATGATTATAATGGAGAAGAGCACCACTTTATATCATGAAAAATTACCAATAAAAGCTTCTAAACATGCCTGATGTTAGCATGTAGCTACATGTAGCAGTGTACTTCAAGCTGGGTAATGACTGTAGAGTAAAGCAGCACTTTTGACTGTGACAAAAATCCCCATAAAAGGTTCTAAACCAAAATCTTAACAACCAGACATGTTTGATCAAAAATATCTGAAATCAGGGAGAAATTTACATCGGAAACTAAGGTTACATGTTTTCCTGATCTTAGCATGTAGCTACATGTAGCAGTCTGGACTACATAATGTTATCACTTGCAGTAGCATGCCTGGAGCAGATGACCAAATGAAAAAATCTGTCACACGCTCACGTCGGCTTGTCCCAAGAGTAGAAAAGACATTGGAAAGGTCTTCAGAAAGGTCTGAAACCATGGATTTTTGCTCACAGGGATCACTTTTATGTATTTTTATTGTATTTTTGAACATCCAATATTGTAACATTATATATCTATTCATTCATTCATTATCCATTACTGCTTATCCTCTGACATTGGCTGAGAGGTGGGGTACACCCTGGACAGGTCGCCAGACTGTCACAGGGCTGACACATAGAGACAGACAACCACTCAAGTTCACATTCACATCCACTGGGAAATTAGAGTCACCAATAACGCGCATGTCCGTGGACTGTTGGAGGAAGCCGGAGAACCCAGAAAGAACCCACCTGACACAGGGAGAACATGCAAACTCCACACAGAAGGATCCCAGAAGGACCCCAGCCAGCCGGTGGGTCCGAACCTGGAACTCTCATGCTGTGAAGTGACAGTGCTAACTCTGCATCACTGTGCTGCCATATGTGACAGAAAATAAGGGAATATGTCATGATGTCATAATATGTCCCTTTTGAAGAAAGTACGGTATGCTGACATACTCTCAGGCTATGATTTACACAGTTATATAAGCAGGCATGCTGATACTTGGAAGACCAAGTCCTTCTTGAGCAGACGTCATAGATTGTTTTTGCGATAATGCTCTAAGCTTTGATCTTCCTGCTCTACTCGCCTCAGTTTTGACAGATTCCGTCACAGTAATGGGAGAATTTACTGGATTATGCTTGTTTATATACCATTCAAGTGGTTTTAATATCAGTTTACCACAATGAAAACCTGTTATCAAACAGTGCCGGGAAAATCCATGGACTTTTCTTTGGATCCTGAAAGGGAATTTTTGTGCTCTATATTTCACAGCAGATTCTAACCCCTGAACTATTATTCAACCCGTGTATGCCTGGAAGATGTGGTGTTTATTAACCTACTTTTGACAGAACTGAGAAATAATAAAGCCCAGTTAATGTTTGGGACCTTCATGCCAGCCTTGAGCATCACTGAGACGCACCAGATTTAGTTTAAGGAGTAAGATTGAGAGAATTAATCTGACGGGGGATTTGATTTCAGCACAGGAATGCCTGATTCCCTGAAGGGTCCTTTTTATTTGCCTCTTTATGCATTTCTATTTTCAAGTTGCATGTGGTGAACTGGCCATATGTTTTTAATTTATGCTGTGTTTTGAAATAAACCCAAGTATTTGCCCTGAAGTGAGCAAATCTTCCCAAGGGACCTTGGGGGTTCGGCTTCTCCGTGCTGGACTGTGCGTGACTTAAAAAAACTTTAACGTTTGAACTAAAAATACATCTTGTAGTAGGTCTTTTTTCAGGTGTTACATTTCCTACACATATGGAATCTATGAAGCTTGAAATTTTGTGTGCAGTTTGCTATATTTGCTCGATGACTCTTCCTGTCCCGCTTGACTAGACGTGTTTTTTTTAAATGACTGTGGTCTATCATCGTCATCTAAAAATATCTATCTAAAATGAACCATATGCGTCGGGTATTGCATAACCAATCAGCAAAAGGAAACCAGAAGTGCTGGTGACAGTGGGGAAGCAGAGTGGAGGAATGGAAGTGGAGGGAGATGCCACCTCAGTGGAGCGTTCTGTGATGGAGCTGTGCTTTGGTGCAGTAAATTAACTCAGTGCAACTACTAAATATTGGTTGGGTAACAGTGCTATTGGTCATTTTGTTGACAGTTTTGTTTCTTGTACTTATCATGCCGACCTTGAGCTAAGACAATAATTGGGGGGTGTTTGTGCGCCAAACTGCTCGGCTTGAGCTTCCATCTCTGGTTGTTTGTCTGTGGCTCATCCTGCAGAACTGATAAAGGAGGAGTTCTGGGCAGGCAGCACGCCATTGACCTTCTCACCCCCGGCCCGTCTCCCTGTTCCCTGACACCTCGCACCTCACTTTCCGTCATTGTGTTTTCTTCCTGGCATGCGACTCTTCCACATGAATGGGGAAAGAACAAGGAAAAGGGAAGAGGATGATTGAGGTGTACCGTGTAATGCACATCTGTTTTCCTTACCACAGTGATTGTCTTGGCAGGAACTTTACATGCAGCCTCTGTCTACAGTTTGCTAGAATTTTCTAGGAAATTCAGATGATTATGGGAGGATTTAGATTATTTTACTGTACATATTACTCTTATACCTGCTCCAAGATTTGTGATCGTCTGGCAGTCACATTTAGTTATTTTTCACTGCACTTTCAGGTTTGCTGTTGTTTGTATGTTGTATGTTTTTTACTCTATGAACGTTGTCCTACGTTTTCCGAGGACACATTGTTTCCTGAAATTCTTCTTTGTTCCATGCCACAACATGATGTACATTATAGTCAGGGGAGTATGGAAAATGTTTTCTTTTTTCTTCCCCCTTCAGTTTAGGTCATTCATTCTTGCTGATGCTCAGATTGGAGGAGACAGCTCAGTCTAAGCACATTTTATTGCTGTGGAGAGAAAACATGGAACAACTTTGGTGCCTGATTTCATTTGGGTTTGTAACTCAACCAAATTATGAAATAAGCCCCCCTCCAAAAGCATTTGCGGGATTGAGCTCATTTGTGGTAACGGGAACTCTTTAAAGGTTTTATGACCCTTCGAATTCTGTTTGTATTTCCCTAAGAACACGACTCTCACATGTTTGGGTCATAATAAAAACACAGTAAATCCATTTCCAGCCGCATTTTTGCTGTATCATACCAGAGAAAGACAAAGCTGACTTTAAAGGGAGATACCGTACTGTCTGTCTTTTTGTCCTGAGTCATCCTTAGTAATGGCTGCTGCCCTAGTTATATCTGGCCTGCGCCCGCCTGACCAGGCTTTAATGCCTCGTCACGGTGTAGGATTGCGGCCGTGTTCTGATAAGGCAAAGCCTCCGTGTGTGGATTGTTTTTTTGTTTTTTTTTCCTTCTTATTGATGCTGCTCTTAAAGCTCACTATGATGATGTTTAGGAGGTCAGACTGCAGATCCAGTGTCACTGGATGAGTAGGTGAATAGTGCTTTGGGAGGGAGTCAGTCATACCAGGCAGCAGCACATGATGTGATGCAGTGGGTTTAGCTGGAAGGCAGCAGCTTACTCGGCTTTGACATTAATACAGCAAGTGTTCATTTGTCACTTGACTACAGTCTAATTTGGGAATCGGAGATGTCCTTTCTCTCTGCTGTGTGTGCTTGTTTGTGTGTGTAAGTGTGTATGCTGTATAAAGACCATGTTTCCTACACGTTGACCTTTGCACCTGTTTCATTGCCATGGATCTCTGTCATACTGTAGTTAAATGTATAATAAAGCTTGTGACCATCAGTGGTTTCACTTGTTCTTGCAGCTCCACTGCTTCCTGGTAATGTGTCCTGCGTCATTTGCTGTTCCTGGTTGCAGAGTGTATCACAGCAGGACAAAGCACTTACAGAGAGAAAAAAGGCCCCGAAAACTTTATTAATTTAAGTGTGGTTAGCACTGTGACCATTTTTGATACTAGTGCTTTTGAATCCCCTCCTTGTCCATTTTGTCTCCTAAGATGAGCCACATGTTTACATTCTGTGTTTGACTGAATTGCAAGTGACATAATTTTTCAAGTTGGATGTTTAAACAAATAGCATAAGCATATTTTCTCCGTTTACACAGGGTTGTGCACAGTTAAATTTAAAATGATAAACAGTATTTGCAGAACGCTCCAGAGTTTCCCTGCTTTTGCAAAAATTGCAGAAAAGCAGGACAGATTCTGAAATCATCGATAAGACACTCAGCCTGTTTCAATTAGTTTATTCACAACAACAAACCTCACGTGAACACCTTTGTGTTAGATGCAAACTCACTTGTTGTAGACACTAAAACTCATAATGAGAGGCATAAGCAGATAATGTATCATGAAAAATATTGCTCTCATTCATTTCATTGAACTGGGTGGCACGGTGGTACAGTGGTGCAGCATTGTCACTTCACAGCAAGAGGGTTCCTGGTTCAAACCCCAGGGTGGGGGAGCCCTTATGTGCGGAGATTGCATGTTTCCTCATGTGAGCGTGGGTTTTCTCCGGCTTCCTCCCACAGTCCAAAGACATGCAGGTTAACCGATGACTCTAAATTGTCTGTAGGTGTGAATGTGAGTGTGAATGGTTGTCTGTCTCTATGTGTCAGCCCTGTGATAGTCTGGCAACCTGTCCAGGGTGTACCCTGCCTCTCGCCCAATGTCAGCCTGGAATACGGCTCCAGCCCCCCGTGATGTCTTACAGGATTAGCGGTTTCGGAACATGAATTAATTAATGAATTTCATTGAACTGCCCCGTTTGTAAAGAGGGATATGTGCAATTAGTGGACTAGACTATTAAACGTTGCTACCCTCGCTAGTCGGCACCAGAAATACTAGTCCTTCAAATGTAATTAATAAAATAATTAATGTTTTTTGTGACTGCGTTTCCCCCAATGAAAATGCTGTTATAATGATCAGGTACTTATCCAAAAGATCTATCTGTCTAAAAAATATAGTTTTCAATAAATGTTATTTTGTTGTCATGTTTTGTAAGATAATGTGCAAAGTGCCACACATTTCAGCAGCATTTAAAATACAATTTGGTTATTTAAAAGTGAGATTATCGTAGTGGATAGTGCCGGCGCCCCATATACAGAGACGATGCCTCGCTGCAGCGGTCACAGGCTCGACTCCGGCTTGCAAACATTTGCTGCATGTCAACCCCGCTCTCTCTCTCACCCCATTTCACTCTGTCCTGTACATTAAAGGCAAAAAGCCCAAAAAATAATCTTTAAATCTATTTCTATTTCAAATGACTCTCAGAATATACACAGTATTCTTTTGGATGATGTTTAACATCATAGATTTAATTGTGCTCAATTTTGACTGTTCTCTAAGCGTTTTCTCAGGTTTACACTGCGTTCCAAATTATTATGCAAATTGTATTTAAGTGTCATAAAGATTAAATTTTTTGTTTTTCAATTAAACTCATGGATGGTATTGTGTCTCAGGGTTCTTTGGATCACTGAAATCAATCTCAGACACCTGTGATAATTAGTTGGCCAGGTGAGCCCAATTAAAGGAAAAACT
>NC_065506.1:27599418-27632069 GCF_006386435.1 Epinephelus moara
CTGACTGTCATTTGCATCGACTATTTAGGAAAATCAGAGAAAAATATCATTTGCATAATAATTTGGAACGCGGTGTAGTTCAAGTTTAAACTTCCGTTTAATATCAGGGACATTAGTCATTAGGAACATCCTTATTTGTAAAGTCCATATTGGGTCCAGCAACAACATTTAAGTGAGACTATCATTCATCTTTTAGTCAGACGGCCATAAGTTGTATGTAAAATGGTGTCAGCAGTCTGCCTGGATGCAATGGTCCCTGGATAAAGTGAAGTTTACTAAACACTGACCTCCCTAAAGTGTATTTGAATCTGCGCCAGCCCTCAAGTGTTTCTCTGCAGACCTACAGGCGAGATAACGCCTCAAAGGAAACACTGATTTAATATCAGGGAAGTCAATTAATCGCGCCTCCACATGCTCTCTGCATGCTGCTCTCCCTACAGTCGGTTCCTCTCTCATACATGCACACACACACGCACACTCACAGGATGCTGTATCTTCTGTGATCTTCACAACTATGCAGTCCCAAGGGTATTTATCTCTTTTTTGACAACAATGAATGGCATAGTTGGAATAGTTTAGGCCAGGATCACAGTTATCTGCACTTGTCCTTGAGTCCTGTTCTGTCTACACACACATACACACACACACCTCACCACAAAGCAGGTTTAACAGATTTCCTGCGAGCTATTGTATCTGCTGGAGGATGGTGGCATCCTGGTCAGAACCTCAACGTTTAACAAGCCAAATCCTCCCCCCTCCCCTCTCTTCCTCCCTTCCTCTCTTAATCTCCGCTTCTCCCACTCTCCTTCTCCTTTCATACCTCTCTCTACTTCTTTTCCTTTTCTGCCCGAGAGACGCTACCTCGCCAGCATATTTGTCTTTGGCTGCACACAGATCCATCTATCCATCAATCCATCTGTTTTTGCCCTCACCCGCCCCCTCCGTTACCCAGTCTCCTCTCTTCCTCCATGTGTCCGGTGATCCCCCGTGTAACCCCCGAGGAGCAGTCTAAACACTGTTTCACAGAGCCAGGGCCAGTCGGGCCTCCAGCAAAAACAAAGCGAGACGAGACACAAACACTCATCTCTCTGACCAAATGCCCGCCTGACTCCCATATTTTGGCCCTCTCATCTCTAATGTGTGTCTCAAATAATCAGTTTCTCCGCACCCATCATTAACACCTAATTTTTCTTGTTTTGTCCATTCTGCTTTATACATCCATCCTACACCGGGTGTTTCATCATTGCCTTATAGAGTCAAGTGTTTATGTGAGAGCAACATTTTTGTCAGTTCTGTTGGTGCATTAGAACATATCTGTGAAACTATCTACAAAATCAGTTTACTGTTTAACTGTATGTATCTAATGGAACTCTGTATCAGGGAAAAGCTTGTTTTGTCCACACTTTGCAGATGTTTTGTGTCAGTACTTGTTATGACTCACACTGGTCCTTTGAGACTTTAAACCTGTTTAACATGCTTTTTATTATGGTAACAGTCTTTCTGAGTTTAAGTGCCCACAATTTGCTAAAAATGGCTCTCCTCTGTCATGCATTGAAAATTGTTGATTTGTGTCCTTCTTAAATTCTCAATAAACAGAATATTTGGAAATATGAATAATGGGTTATTCCAGGAACATCTTGGAAGAGCTCGACTCATTCGTGGAGAATGACAATACTGCTTTATCCACTTGTGTCCAAGACTCAACCAATAAGTATGAGAACGAATCTTAAATCCAGACGCTCAGAATGTAGTTGGTGATGAATAAAATCTAATTCTCATGGCAGGATAAATAAATGTTTAAGGTTACTCTCAGTTTTAACCTTAAATGAATCTGCTATACTATACTCAGCTGGTATGTTGCTCAATGCTGCGTTCCATTTACCTTGGAAGTCAAATCTAGGAATGACGTCACACCAGAGCTGACTGTGTTCCACTACAACAAGAAGGAAAACCGATGTTGTTTTTAGAAATACACACTTCTCGCCATTGTTAGCAGTGTGTGCGACTTATTTAATGAGACACAAATAAGACAAGTGCTAATACACAGTATATTACTACGGCTGGGTAGAGCAGCCATTTTGGGTTTTGAGGTCAGGGCTGGTGTGGTTCTTCTGAATTTCTGAGTCTGAAATATGACTTCAGGAGGCCTACCAGTTAAACATTTTCTGACTGGGAATTCCTACTTCCCAGTTAAAAAACAAACTCACCATAGTTCGCAGGAATTTTTACATCTTATTCAACATGTTTCCTTTTATGATCACACAGTACAGGCAGTGTGGCATGGCCAGCACCGTCGCTGATGGCTTTCAAGGAACATAAATACTAAACATGCCACTTCCTGCTCTGATGAGCAGATGTAATTGCTGCACTGAAACAGGACGTCCTGTCTGCACTCTCTGTGGGGCATTGGGATTAGACTTTCTGCAGCAATATGCTGATGCCCTTTCCATTTAAGGCTTCAGTGGGTTACCAGCAGAAAGTCTCAAGGGAAATTTCAACAGTTTCAAATCTTTGACAATCACAATGAAGATTTTAGGGCTGCCCCCTAACGTCAAAGACTTGACTCACCTGTTGGAGACCACCTCGGCTGACTGAGATTCCTTCCAGTTCAAGCAGTCTTTCTTTTTAGTTTTGTTCTGTAGTCAGTGTACTTCTAGGGACGTTTCGGTCCCCAAATGTAGCTGTAGAGTGAGCGTTCTTGGCTTCATGGTGCTCTCCGGTACAGGCATCTGCAGACCCAGAGCCAGGATGAGTCTGAGTAAGACAGAGGCAGCTGCCCAGGACTTTTTCCAGTGGTTAGGCTCTGAGAAAACATTATCTTCCGCTTTATGCTTAGAGGGGGTGCATTTACAGCTCGCAACAACTAAATACGATACAGGCTCTGGCCTTTGTTTGATATCTAATCTCGTTAAAAAATGTTGCACATTTATGATCTGTCATTAGTGTAATTAGCGCACATAATCTTGAAAGGCTAACTTTACCTGTTTATTGTGTGAATGTATGCCAAACCCTGTTCAAACTCTCAAACTCTACTTGGAAGAAGGAGAAACTGAATATTCTTATTGATCCGCCAAATCTGATTCGACTGATTCTGAGTCAGACACAGCCCGAGAAAATTTTGTCTCTGTAATGATTTGAGTTTAAATGACAGTAATACTGTTTATATCTGACCATGTTCAGTGATTTACCCTCTATGATACCCTAATGTAATGGTATTCTGTTGCATGTCTTTCCAGTTCTGCCAGCCTGGAGGTTGGAGGTTGTCCAGAGACAGGAAAGCACCCACCTTCTTCACCGTTGTGCTGACTGATATCGATTCAGACCGCCACTACTGCTCCTGCCTCACTTTCTATGAGGCTGAGGTCAATCTGCAGGTAAGACTGCTACACACACAAGCACAGCGTGAGTACTTTTTAGGACTGAACTGTTGTTTCACAACCTTGCGTGAGTGAATTTGGAGCACTTTTTGTGCCGTTTCCATTCATGCATTGATTCATTTGTTTACTCTCTCTGATAACTTAATCTTTTTCACGGTCACAGGAAGCTGTAGCTCATCCCAGAATTCACAGGGGCAAATGTTTTCTGTCCAACAGGGGGCTAAGGCAGACAGTCACAGTCATAGAGTCTCCAGTCCTCCTTACTGTACAGCTGTTTTACAACTGTTGGAGCAAACAGCATTTGAAAACCCACAAGACCATACTAACAACATGTAAACTATGCGCAGGACGGAGCCCTGTGAAGGAACAGTGCTAACCACAGAGCCACCATGCTACAGTCATTAATCCTGATGTAGCACAAATATTTCACTTCATCCCTCCATTAAAAAGCTGTGCATAACATCACTGAGAGCAGCAGGCTTCTTGTCCCCCTTATAAGATCACAACAGTGATTATCCTGAGTTTCATGGGCTCTTATGATGATCATGTGCTTCATCTTCGTATGTCTGTCACGATTCTTGGAAAACATCAGGATATTTCAGTTGGGCAATGTGACTGGACTCATTTTCTGTTTTCCATTTTAGGCTTATTGTTATGGTGATCTTTATTTTTTACGTTCTTTAGCACTTTTCTTTTTTGACTTGTAGAGTGCCTGTCGCATGCTTGATGTCTTCCAGATTTTTAGGCATTAGAAGAAAACAAAAGGCTGCTTGGATAGAAACTAATAAATTGTGAGCTGGCTGAGGGATGCTGTTATTAAGGAGAGGATGGACCTGCGCCCCCCTCCAGCGCTTTTCATTTGATTTACTCATGCATAAAAGATTGTGTTTGATTGCACATTGCTGGTCACGGCACAAATGTTCAAACCCCCCATAAATTATTGATTACAACAGATTTGTTTGGATGGGATCATTTTTATACTTATGAATGATCTCGTTAACGTTTCTGCCTGCCAAAAGCCCACAGAATACCAGGCTAATTGTTTCACTGTGTTTTCCTTTGTTAGAGGCCTTAAATGACTCCTGTCGCTGTGCCAGCTGTGACCTCACATCCGTATGCATGTGGAGGGCGGTCGCCAATCACATTCCAGCCAGTTCAACAAAACATTTTTCAAGTTAAATTCCAATAGCAGTCATGTACAAGAAACGTGTCAGCCTTCAAAAAATGTGGAAGTCACTTCGGTGGAACATGCAGAATCAATACTGTGGGAGTTCATCTTTTCCTCATTAGTTTAGCATTTCAGCTTGTTGTGTGAATCAGACAATAATCACACAAACATTCCTCTGTTTGCATAACTAGGCACATTTTTCCAGACAGCGTCAGAGGAGGAAGGATTTAGGAAAACTTGTCACATCAAAGGGAGAAAAATAGCCCCATTGTTAAGTGTGGGTTTTTTTTTTGTTTTGTTTTTTTTTTTTTGTTTTTTTTTTGGATGAGTATACTAACAGACGTCTCATTGCCCAACACTGGTTGGTGAAGTCTCGCAGCTCTATTGAAGCCTAAATCCTTGGTCTGTTTTCTGTCCTCACACACTGGCTCGGTGGAGGGAATATGAGATGACATTAACAACAACAGATTCAGACTTGATTATGAGGCCTAATGTTTTTGTAATTGTGCCTTTGTTTACTGTTATCAAGGGACTGGCAGGGCTATTAGTGAAGGCTACAAACTTTGTGTTGACACACACGCCACATTTAGTGTTTATTTTAGGTTTGCTGAACAAAAACAGCTGAAGAGACACTATTTTTGTTTGGATGTTTATTGCAGCTCTGGAATCAGTTTAATCATAAAAGTGTGCCTGATATTTACAAGAAGTGATAGAAAGGGACTCCCACATGAAAAAACAAAAATACTCTGATTTATGTACAAACATTTCTTGTATTTCAGCTTCAGTGTAAACTGTTATTAGAGATGTTCCGTCCAAGTGGCAGCCTCCAGGGATGAAAAATAAAGCCAAGGCCACCTGAGCTTGGCTCCAGAGCAGTAGAATTAAACATGTTTACAGCCTGCTACAAAAACGGTTTGAGGCTCTGCAGCTAATTTCAAAAAAGAAAATGCAACAGCTGTATACAACTTGTCTGAGTGGGCAGAAGTTCGCTGCATAGATCAGCCTCTCATTGGGCGGAACGAGCCACCCGCTGAAGTCCCGCCCTACCACCTCCGGTTGTGTAGCAGTTTTCAACCGTTTTCAACACATCCTTTACTAACTTTTGCAGTGTTTGATCTTGTGGGGATGTAGCCATTTTTCTGCCATGGTTAGTGTCCTGTAGGCGATATTTTTGTGGGCGTGTTACACCAAAACCCGGCAATATTTTTGCAAGCCCACCGTTGCTGTGGCACCGCCCAGAACGATTGTGATTGGTTGAAAGAAATACAAGCAGCGGGGGCGTTTTTTTCTCCAATCTTAAAGTGAGAGTCGGCCCAGGCGAGACTAGTATACAACTAACCCTGTGTGGATGTGAAATGATTGCTGTCATTGTATGGCATGGCTCAGGTTAAATCATAAACTGGTGGGACTTTCCACTGTAGAATATTGCCAAATTTCTGACATTTTGCTAATGGCTAACATTACACTATGTAAAAACTGAAATCTGCCATTTTATTTGAGTGTGAAACTACTTTAAAGTTTAACAATAAAAAATTAGTTGTATAGGATTGATGTAGCCTGAGTGTCACACTGAAGCTCCCAGAACCTTCAGTCTGACATTGCCTCCATTGAAGGCGATTTACAAGGGGGAGGGAATTTGATTTTTCCCTAACCAATCAGTAGAGATCAACGACTCACCCAGAATCTGACGTCATTAGTATCCATGCCTCGGGGGTGCCGAAAACAAGCGAGCATTGCCTGTTTAAAATGTCTCCGTCGTTGTGCACGCCCAGCTGCATCGCCGTTAAATCCAGTTTAGCAGTTTCCTTTATTTGGTCCTCCATTAACGCGAGTAGTGGCGAAATACCTCGATAGTATCGTGAATGTGGTCTGTAGGATCTGCAGCGGTCGCCAATAGCGTGGCGCTGATTGGCTAATCGCTAGACCCACCCCCACCCCCGGCGTTCATTGGTCCATCCATCGTTTGGATGAGATAAATCGCAAATTCATTGCAGTATGCCAGACCAGAGATGCAAGCCTACTCAGTTGAGCGGGCGGGGTCTATGGTCTGGAACCAGGCTAGGATTGATGCATAGACTTAAGTACTCACTGATACCCAATCCAGCATTTTAGGCACTATCAGAGGCACAGTGTTAGTATCAGAACAACGCTTACTACTGTCTGCCATTATTTTTAAAGGAAGTTCACAAGGTTATCAAATAGGAGTGTAAGAAAATATTGATACACCCCAGTATCAGTATATTATGTTTCGTGGTACCGTATCCATTATCAAAAACATTATCGATTTTTTTTTAATAGTGGTTTACGGTTTTAAGTACAAAGATTTGTTTCAGTGGTTCACTTTGTGTTGTGTTCAAACCCCTGAACTGCTACACAGCAGCGTTGTAATCTGTCGTCAGCAATTTGACTCTTGCACTCCAATGTAACAGAATATATCGCTAGCGTAAACACAAAGAACACATCTTTATCCAGTTTTAAGCCACATTTTTAGGCTTCACTTTTAGATCCTTGTTGTTTTATCTTTTTTTTAACACAGTAAAAGATAACGATTTTATAAAGCTTCTCACTACTAAAGCTGTCAGTGGGGTTGCATACTGCATAAGTTTTAAAAAACATAAATACTGATCTGAATACATGTGGAGAAGAATAATATTGTTTTGAAAATACACATTTTTGCGTCCTTTTGTTTTACTGTTTAGTACTTTACAGCTTACAGTAATTCAGAAGTTTGTGTGTGGTAAAAACACACTTCACCCAGACACGTGGATGCTTTGTGTATATCAAATACTGAAGGATTATGAAGACTTTTGAATTTGATAGGCTACCTTTTTTGTCAGCCTCGTGTTACTTATTAGATGAGGCTATATTTGGCCTCATCCAGACATCATGTTTTTGTAAAATAAACACACGTCCCTGGATCCAGTGTGCTGCACAGAGGATCTTCTTGAAACGTGAGGGGGTTTTAACAATCTTTACTCTCATCCTTATCTGCTCTGCTGGATTCCAGGGAGAGTCCAGACAGGCGGCAGAGGAATGTATTTTGTCTAATAATTGAACTAAACCCTAAGAATAATGGTGAAATGTGACCCCCATCTGAATGGGTTATTTTGATCCTGTACTCCTTCGTCCCGAGATACTGAAGCACTTATGGCATGTTTTCTCTGTCTGGAGAAATATACCAGATTGTGATAAGGGCTTTAGTTAGGAATGAGCACGGAGAGGTTGGCGCGTCAGTGCTCTGATAGGGCTCACAGATTCACGATAGAGACAATTAGAACCAGATTGAGGCTGTTGCTTGTACGACAAGCTTGTCGTTATTTTGGGGAGAGGTAAATAACGTGATTGATCATAACAAAACATTACTTTATAGTGTACATTTGAATTGACAGTAGGGTTTGACCTGAATATTCGACTTCTTAGACATTTGTCTTTGGGTAGGTGTTTGATTTTCAATTTTGAGATCTGGATTTTTTTTTTTTTTTGGTTTAATTTCAAATCTTAAATTTGTTGGAGCTTGTATGCTGTTCCTTCGCTTCTGTTTAACAGCACTTTGCCAGGCGTCAACTCGCTTTCTGAGCCAAATTTTTAGCATTCAGTATCTCCCACAGAATTAGACCGTCTTTGTGGTGTTCGCTGACCAGAGGGAAAGGTGGCAAGTACAGGGGGTCTGATCTCAGACCACCCAACTCCCCACCAGATTGGCAAACATTCTGTTGTTGTTAGTGTCACAGCACTACAGGACCATCTACGGAGCCACTCTCCTCCTAGCGAATGTTTGGTTTAACGTCTGCCCAGTTAGCACGAGCTAACACAGCAGCAGCAGCTAACATCCGACACTGAGTTGTTACACAGCTTCATAGAAGGGAGTAGCCAGAATAGCAATATATAAAAAGCCGGTATCTTTTTGTTAAATTATTTTATTTATTTCATTTTATGGACCTGTCTCTCAGAAGCTTCCACTTGTAGATTTGCTCTGTAGCTCTTCTGCTGTCTCCTTCCAGGAATTGTGACTAACATTTATTTATTTATTTGTAATCTTTAGAAGAGGAATCATACAAGTGACAATATCTTCTAACTTGCTCTATTAGCCTTTCCTCAAACTCCATGCTTGTTGTTGTCCCACCGCCCTGCTGTGATGCCATGTCAAACTTCTTTAGCATCTGCGGTACCTGACGCATAGTCACGTTTCTCAGGAGGTGTGCAATGTGTTTCTGTGGATCTTTACGAGCCCTGAAAACCATCTCTGCAGCTCTGGGGAAGCTCTGCACAGGCTTTTCCACAGAAGTATAAATTAAATCGGACAACGAATAGGACAGGTCATGCCTTTGCCATCCTAGGAAAAACCGCATTACCCCCCAGCCTTAAGCTTTGAATATTCGCTGTTTATCACTACTGAAGCTTCAGAGCCCACAATTACAAGCTTTAGAGCACTAATGCACCATAAAAATGGTGTGTTCATACAGTATGTGTGCAGTGTTTAACCAACCTCAGGGTAGAAGTGGTTTCATACATCTTGAGATGTACAATAAAGAATAATATTTCAATGACTATGTTTGGCTTACTGTTAATTATGTATCTTCATAATTACTAAACATTGTGCATTTGTTAGCGTCTTTGGCACTGTCACTAATGTCTGATGTTTTGCATTGTCTGTTAGTATGTGACTCTGGGAGGGAAGCAACATTAATCTCCTCAGCTCATTTAGGCTCTCCTCTAAGGAAATCCAATCATATGATTTTGTCTCTTTGTGGGCGAGATCTTTTATTAGCCTCGTCGTAATTTTATAAAATCTGTTGTAGTCATTCAATGGCTCCAGTGGGATGAGCAGCTGTGCGGAATGGGGACAGATTGGGCAAGGAGATAATTAATAGTCCAAACTTTCATAAATGTGTGTCTCCTCTCCGGAGACAAAGGAGGAGTTTTAAGATTTTTTGGGGTTGATGCGATGACTTTGTCTGATGCAAGAGTTTTGTCCTGGCTATTTTTGTTTTGCAGGGGAAATACAACTAACTTTCCCACTGCTTCTGCTTTCAAACCTATTTCATGACTCACTCCTCAAGTGAAAATGGAAAATGGAGTGTTGCACATTATACAGATACTAGAAAGGTATTGCAATATCCTGCCATCAAAAATGGTCTGATGAATGACAGTGTTTTAATAAGAGCCATGTTTCCTATGAAATGTTTCCTATGAAATATTTTCTATGCGTGGATGTGCGGCAGCGGCACAGCGTGTGCTTGTAGCGCTCTGCAGGGCTCGCTGCCCTGGGCAAGTGAAATGGCTCATGTAGTTGTCTGATCGGGAAGAAATATAGAAATAAATGTGATGTCTAATGTGACATTATCTGAAAATAAACTGCGTACTGTATCCCTCAAGCAGAGCTTTTTCAGCTGAGCTATGTGTGCAAGTATGTCTCACCACTAAGCATTGAACAAAACTGTTGAGCAAAATCTGACATACTGGACGCTGTAGAAGTTAATTTTGTGGTCGACGATATCATATACGACATAATGCGACTAATGTGAAATAGCTCTGGAATGCTGCATGTGAGAGACTTTGTCCAGAAGATAACCATTGTGCCGTTTTAACAAGGGCTCAGGTGCAATCATGTCCCTGTCAGGAGCTTTGTAAGTCAGACAGAAACTGTGATGTCTATTTGGAGACTTTGTAAAATATATCCAGGTGATTAATCCAACACTGAATGTCTTTTGTAATTATTCATCCATTTTCCTGTGTCAGAAATGGTTATTGTTGTCACTAGCCATCCATGATACCTTGGCTTTACTCTGTCAAGTAATCAGAGGCCGTGTTCCTGAACCACTCCTTAACCAATCCGAGGCTGACTGTGTGGGTGACGTTTGGCAAACATTTGGGCACAACATATTTTCTTTCTTTTTTCCTTTCCTTCTCTTTTCTAACATAAAAACTAATATTAATTTTCATTACTTTTCCTGATGTTTTAGGTTCATACTGTGGTCATGTGGTCATTTCAGTGTCGGTACAGAGATATTTAGGTACTATTCAGTAGTTGGGTTTCCATCTATAAACTTGTACGCAAATATCAGCATACATTATATTTCCACTGAACACTTTTTATATTGAAGCCCATCAGTCATTTTTCACTGGAGACTGTGCAACACGTGCAACGTATAGGACATGCCAGACACGTACTGCACAATCTAATGAGATTGAGGCACATGATGTATTCACAAGCTAAACTAGGAGCTCAGCAGTGCTGGCATGCTCCACAGTACATTTCATGGTCTGTAGTCCATGGCACTTTGTTGAACTCTTCAACTTTTTTTTAATGTTTCAGGGATCAAAGAGTATTGAGGCTGATGGAGATGAAGATGAGGAGGAAGAGGAGGATGGCCTGATCCAGCCAGCTCAAGTGTTTGCACCAAAAAGTCTCATTCTCGTGTCCAGGCTGGATTATCCTGAAATATTCCGGGTAATAAGACACCATATGATTAAATCTTGATTAAAAAATACTTTTCTTGTTCAGAAGGAATACTCTGAATTTTTGTCAAATCAGTGCTTTCATCTTCCAGCTTTGAGATGACGTTTATCTACTTTGTACTATCTGCACAATAGGCCTCAGGTTTGCTTAAGCGTTAAGCACGCAATTCAGCAAAGTAAATGAGACATGGAAGCGTAAGCACCTCCTGATCTTTTCATCACAGATGAGGTGATTACAAGTTTTGTAGACTCACAGTCGACTATTCATGTTAATATGTTGTTCTGTTCCTGCGTGTTTGAAGGTGCTATTACAATAGCTGTTTGATCAAACCCTACCTAAATGTGACAGACTCATCAAGAGCACAATCAGTTAGGATTTTAACTTAAATGCAGGCAATGTTTTACCATACTATATAGATTAGTTACCCTGTGTATGTGTCGGCTTGTAATGTCTTTGTTGTGTTTCACATGTTTTCCTTCTAGGGGTGCTTGGGGCTGATCTACACAGTGTACATCGATAGCCTGAATTTCCCTTTAGAGGGTCTGGTGGCCAACCTCTTCACATTCCAGGTTCCTGTTGCAGGTGGATCCCAGGTAAGTCTTTACTGAGGCAAAGCATGTCTTAAGTCATGACAACAGTCTGTAAGTCATCTCACTGCTCCTGGTCTGTCCTGAAGCCACAGATCCAGACCAGACGAGGAGCTAGAAAAGGCTAATGTCAGTCCTGCACGAATGTGAGACAGTGATTGTTTGAGGAGGTGATGGCTGAGGCTCAAGGTGCAGCTACTAAAATGATTTATGTCTGCCGTGCAGCCAATCAGGAATGTCATTTTCAGATGGTGCCAGAGATTGTTGTCCAGCCACAGGCAGTAATTTTATGATACATATTCATCATTTTTTCCATCATGTTATGTGGAGCAAAATACCTCAGCCCAGAGTAGGACGACAGGCAACAAATTATGTTTATGACAGTTTAGAGGAATATATATTTAAAATTCATTCCTTAGGTTTTAAAAATATTTTTGTTTGCTGCAGTTTAATGGCCAAGTGTCAGAAGGTGAGGCTGCGAATGCAGTGAGCCAGGCAATAGATTACGTGTTTACACCTTTGAAAGACCCCCCGGAGCCAAAATGTGTCTCAACCATATTGGAAAATTACTCTACATCTACAACTGCCACTGGGGAGAAGTCCTTATCAAAATCAGGCTTTGTTTAAATGATGGTAGTGTGCTGTAAGAGGCAAGAATTTGGCCTGTTCCCCAGCAAGATGCCACTGAAAATCCCAAGTCCTTGAGTTTGCCTTCAGGCAGAACCTCAGCAGTGGAACAGACTCATTTTTCAAAGCAGCACCTAGTTTAACATCTAGGTATGTAAAGAATCGTATGAATGGAGACCCAGAGATACCTTTCATTTTTCACTTGACTGAAGAACTTTTTCCTCTCACCTGTAGTGCTATTGATCAGTCTAGGTTGTTGTGGTGGGAGTTGCTGAGTGTTGGAGATATGAGCTGTAGAAATGTCTGCCTTCTCTTGAATATAATTAAAGTAGATGGCACTCGGGTTGTTGTGCTCAAAGCGGCAAAAAAAAAAAAAAACTTGAAAAACTCCATGGCAGAAATCATGGCTTGATACTCAAGATAATCCACAGAACGTTTTGTGTGCAGTTTCATGTAGGAGCTATTGTCTTTCCACCAAACTACACTTGCAACAGAAACACTGCACGAAAGGAAGCGTGCAAAATGCACCCTTTCGCATCTCTATGAGATTAGATGCACTGGGCTTTCAAATAGCTCTAACTCATCTGTTGTAATACCTGATGCTGAGAGCAACTGATGTAGTATAAAAAGACAGAAAGTCTAACTGGGTGGGAGTTAGTGGAGGTGAATGGGTTGAACAAAACCTGACTTTTATCCAGAGGCCGGTTGCACCAACAGGGCTCACACCCGGTCTTAAGATAAGTCGGTGATAACTTGGTGTTCTAAGACCGATCTCATAGTTAAGCCAGTTGCACCATCAAGGCTTAAGCCGTCTTATTACTAAAACCAGGCATAACTCTTACGCCTAGTCAGGAGCAGGCATAAAGTCAGTTCATCTTATCTTAGCCTGTAGTTTTAACAGAATTTTTTATTATTAATATTAGTGTATTATATGTTTTTATCATCTTTTTTCTCTATCACAAATGTTGTGTCTTTTATGTTCAGCACTTTGTGTTGTAGTACAAGTTTAGCATCACTAATTTGACTTGATTAATCTTCTGTCATATTGCTGCAGCTGTGCTGGCGCCAGTATTTTGAAGAACATGAAATTGAGGTTTTCTTTGCTCAGTGACAAGCAAACTCATTCAAATGGCTAACTCAGTCCTGCAGCTGCAGTGTCTGTGTGGCACTGAATAGCATGTGTCTTCTTTATTTGATACAGCCACAGTACACTCGGTTGTAAATCTTAATGGATGACTGTCAGGCGCAGTACTGCTCGCCCCTCTAGACATGATGACCGTAGAAAGTTTCCATGGCTGTTTTTTTGACCTTTGCTACTGTTGTTTTTCTTTACAGAAGCTGTTTAGCCTGGGAGCAGGAGACCGGCAGCTCATCCAGACGCCTCTGAACGACACGTTGCCTGTCACATGCAAAAGTGTTGCTCTGCTCTTCCAGCAGCTGGGTGGGTCCAGGCGCTTTGATTACTACTAACTAGCAATCATGAGACAGGAGCAGACTTATTGAGTCAGACCATGACTTGTTAGTGACTGTGTAACCGTATCTCTTCATGAACATGAAATCCTGCTGTAGATTTTATTGAATGAAGAGTCATTTCCTGCTGCAGGTTGTCACGTCTACACAATATCCCATTCAGCTTTTAAGGCAGTTTGTGTTGTTAGTTGTTTTAATCTGACAATTCGGACACTCAGACAACATTTGTCTTAATCATATTACTGGCATCATCGTCTTAGTTGATTTAATTAAGCAGCTTAATGTATGTGACATATTTCACATTCATTCAGTCTTGATCCTTTCAGAGTTTTAGAGGCTCCGTTCTGCTTTGCCAGTCACGTGGTGATAAACTCTGCAGCTCTGTAGGACTTTTACAGTCAGGAGACTTAAGCAGTCAACTATAAAGAACTACACATTTAGTGTAGAATTAAGAAGACTTATTCTACGCTAAATGTGTCTGAGGCAAGATTGTGTGGTTTTTGCTTTGTCCCATCAGTGTTTCTGTAATTTCGTCTGGGCTGAAACAAGCACATGATGAAGATTTGATTCAGTTTGCTGGTTTCACGTTGTCGTGTTTGCTCAGTGTGTTAACGGTTCAGACTGTAAACAATTTGCACAAGGAATATGTGCTTTGTTACAGATATACCACGCCTGATTGACCATGAGTCACGGTTTTAGGAGTGTGTGCCTATCACTTTCCTCAGCCTTTAAAAGTGACAGTTTGGAACTGAGCTATTGGACGTTATATTTTTAGATTTCAGGTCATTTTAGAAGAATTGAGTTTGGTTCACTTTTTGCAACTCTAGGCTTACATCTGTTGGAGCTGAGAGTGAAATTAAATATAATTCACCTGAAATTTGATTTGTAATGGAAAGTTGGCCCTCATTTATCCTCATTTGATTAGAAGAATGTAATTCAAAACAGAGTGGACTTTATTTCCTGAGTGTATTAACACCATCCTCTGTTTGTTTGGACAAAGTGGTGAGCATGCACATGGGGGGTAATTGCACGATACACGTGTGGTTACAGTTACGTGGGAGTCATTTGTAGCCAATCTGGATACACAGAACAATGCAATCTTGATACAGCACCCAGCTGTGGTCTGTCAGTCCTCATAAGCCTGTTTCCATTAATCAGTTCGGTGCTGTTTGTCCTCAAAACAACTACAGAAACACAATTAATGTGTGTTAGAAAGGTGCTTAGTATGTGACTTTATTTTTAATACAATGCAGGAAAATAGTGCAAAATAACCTTAAAACCACAACATTCTATTTTTACAAGCTCTTAATTAATGGTAAGCAGATTTTCTTCTGTCTTTTGTTTAATAGCTAATAGCTTAATAGCCGTTTCCCCCTGTTTCTAGACTAAGATGTGTTGACAGTTTCCTGGCTGTAAGCCTTATATTAAAGGAATACTCACCCTGTATTGCGTTGAATTTGCGAATAAAATTTTGTTTTCCCACATTCCCCCACAGTAAACGAATGATCCAGCAATGGGAAAAACTCTTGTTAAATTGAAGCAGTATCCGGACCTCCCGTGTCCAACAACAGCAAAACTATATCAAAACATTCGTTTGCAAACTCTCACACATCTTGTACAGTGTGATCCAAGTCTCATTTATCCAGTTGTATGCCCAGTGCCTTAGAAACAGATGGCCCTTTCCATCGAGGAACTGAACTGAAAGTGAAACGTATCGATGTTCTCTTCAAAGCCAGACTCCATTGACCAAAACTGTAGTTATACCTCGCCGAAAACAGGAGCTGCTGGTCTACTGCTGCATTGATCAGGTAGTTTGTTTGTGTTATTGTGTGACTTTGATGAAACTGAACTAAACCCTTTAAAACATCAAAGTCACACAAGAACACGAACACGCTAACTGTTTGAGGCAGCAGTAGACCAGCAACTTCTGTGCTTCATGAAGTGAAATTACTGTTTTTGTCAATGGAGTCTGGCTTTGCAGTGAGTAGAGATAAGTTTCATTTTCTGTTCAGTTTCCTGTTGGAGAGAGCTGTGTGTTTGGTCTGTAAACAAATGTATTGATATATTTTTGCTGTTGTGAAACGTGGTCCCCTTTACTCCAATTCAACAAGAATTGTATCAGTTTTTCCACACTTTGTTCACCGTGAAGACATGTGAGAAAAACAAAGTTTCCTTCATGAAGTCAAAGTAACACAGGGCTAAATTGATTTATCGAATGATAACTGTACGAGTGTACAAACATGACAGTGGTATCATTGTTCCATCTAACTCTTGGCAAGCGAAGAACCATATTTCCCAAAATGCTGAACTATTTCTTTATCACTGATAGTAGTCTTCCATGCTTGCATGCTTAATGCATACTACAGAGGGTTATTGTGGGAGCATAGACATTAAATGTCTGTCTATCTTCTGATCATGCCGGGAACAAACTGTGCAGATATCTGTTGTCAGTCTTCCTGCTGTTGTAGCAACAAGCGGCAGATTGTTGTAATGTGTTGTTGGCTTTGTCCTTAATCCCACTTTGATTAACTGTTGGTATAATATTTGTTTTGGACTGTGTAGCAAGACAAATGTATGCAGGAATCTCTGATTGAGAGTCAAGTCATCATGGCATATCAAGTGAAAGTGGCTGACAGAGTTAGACGTTGGCAAATATCCGTCCCTCAGCCTTTAACACTGATTTCTCTGCACGCTGACAGGGAGGTAAATATCATAAGTCAGCTGATTAGCTAAGTGGAGTGAACAAGTGTAGCGTTTCCACATATTAGGTCATATCCTCATTTCCAAGTAAGGATTGGCTAGTAGCTGTGCAGGTCAGCACATCATTCTGTGTGCACAGGTCAGCCGAGTCATCAGAGAGGAATGTGTGTTAAACATGTCACACTGCACAGGAAGTACCCCCCCCCACACACACACACACACACACACGTCCCCATGTTTGTTGTTTGTTGGCTTTGTCTTCTCTGTTGTCCGGGGATGTCGCTGTCTCTTTTTATTTAGGGCTCGGAAGTGCGTTGCTACTTCCATGAGATAAGTAAACACCTGAACCTGAGGTGTGACTGAGAAACAGGAGCCTCCACAGTGAAATGAGCAGGGAACACTCTTTTACAGAATTTTAACCCACTGTGTCCATAAAAGATGAAACAACTCCTTTAGTTTGAGTTCACTTGAGTTCACTTTCAAGACTCTGATTTTGTTGAGGCTCATTTTCAGTTTCCTGTTTATCACTGGAGCGATACACTCAGGCAGCCAAACATCCAGACCCAGCGCCCCCAGTGGCGCTGATATGTCTGCCAGTGTTCCTCTCTTTATCACTCCAATGTGTGATGAATAGGTCTGTCAGTCGCTTGATAGGAAACAATAACAGGAACTGTAAACTTAGAATTCTTCCTGATTGTCACAGCGGTATTTGAAATATTATTTATACTATATGAGAGTGTGTAATATCCTTTGTTTTTCTGAGGTGAGTTGTCCTTTAGCTTTTTATTCAGTGTTTAATATAAACTGACATAATGGGTCATGGAAATTTATTGTTCTTTCGGCACCATTAGCCAGCAGGTTTCATGGCTTATAAGCATTTGACGGATTGCAGATTATGTGCAGTGGGAACATTACATTAGTTGTAATGGAAAAGCTGATACTTTAGTAAGCTAACTGCTGGCATCTTCCTGTCCAGCAGACAATAAGGAAACTCCCATCACACGTGTATCTCCATCCTCTTCTTAAGTGCTCGCCAAGGAAAGTGAAAGTGAAAGCAAACCCCAGATCTGCTCTTCTTTTGAATTGAGCTTGGAATTACGCCTCAATATATTTGTGTTTTTTCTGCGCTTTGTCTGCAGTTTTTGTAGTTTCCTCTTGGATGGCTTCTGCTACCTGATCACTACCTTTTTATAAAGTCTCAACCTCACCTGCGTGGTGTTATTTACTGGGGGCTACAAACCACTGCCCAAAGGTTGCAGCCTGTAAACGTCCAGACCACAGCAAGATAAGAATACAGGCAGAAGGCAGAGTCTCTGTAGATAAACACACCAGCAAACACTTCTAGCGGGTCATAAGAGGTGAGGATTACTTTTGTATGAGTCAGTGTGTTGTTATTTAGGAAAGTCCTGCACAGTATACCTTTAAATACACAAACTGATTAGACGAGAAAAAAGCAGTGCAGTGCTCACCTACCAAAAACTAAGACACTACAGAGGCTTTGTTTACAGGCAGTTAATTAAATAAATCTGTGAGGCTGCAGTAAGCTGTGGAGACAAAGTGATGCTCTCCTCTGGAATAAAGGGACAGTTGCTGCTGTAGTTTCAAGCTCCTATCTCGCTAAAGAGCACAGCTCAGCCTGTTTGGAGCTCCACAAGTAGCAGTCTCAAACATCATACTGTAACTTGACAATTAAAATCAGATTTGAATCAACTCCACAGGTTTTGAAGTTGCGCAGCACCTTTTTTTCAAAACAAGATTAGTGCACAAACAGTACCCCCCAACCCATAAGTAGCACTACAACCTTCTATATTAAGATTGGTATGACTGGTCTGCAAAGCACTGCCAAAACTGCAAGAAAAATTCCACAGTATATAGTATGTTTTAAATTGCAGTAATTAGTCTCGTAGCTGTTATTGATACGAACAGAACTCCCAGATGAATATTGTGTGATCTAATCTGTGTTTGAAGTTTGAAATCCTCCACAAATAGCCACGAATGTGTGATGAATGATCTGGAACAATGTGGCCGTCGCATTCCAACAAATACCTCATTATTTTCGTTCTGGTCTTTTTTTTCTCGTTCCAGGGATCCAAAATGTTCTAAGCCTGTTTTGTGCGGTTCTGACAGAACACAAGGTTTTGTTCCACTCCACCAGTTACCAGCGGCTCGGAGAGGCGTGTCGCGCTCTTGAAGCCCTCATGTTCCCTCTTAAATACAGGTAAGCTTGTGTTTGAACCCGATGGCCGGACAGATTCTCATGTGACTCTCCTCTAACACCTCTGCTGGTGTCATGACTTTCATTCGACTGATGATTAACTTTGTTCATCGCTGTATTCAGTTCTGGAAACAGCCATATCAACTGGATAAGATTACCCTTTAAAATCACAAAATTTGACCCTGTTTAACCTCGTATATCTAGTAACCTCCAAGCATTTTTCCACTCACTTTTTAAAATTCACTACTCCCACAAGTGCCTTTCACTTGTACAGTGATTAACTTCCTCCCCTTTTTAGAACAAATGCACACATCACTGTCTGTCTTGTGAAACACATTGTCTAAACTCGGAAGGGAGTTTATGAGAAAAAAAATTTGTACAAATGACTGCAAATTGCAACATTACTGCATTAAATTTCAATTGATGATTCATCTCTTGAGACATAACATTTCAAACCCTGAGACAACAGGCTGTTTTCACAGCAGACATTTTGTCATTGTGGTAAAAGCACCAGCTTTACTGATAACATTAATTACGGCTCAGTTTTAATTATCCCAGTACGCTGTGACAGTGAGCCAACATGTACTGTATGATACCAGGACCTTAAGTGTTTCCTACTGTGATATGTCAAACTGTCTCCCATGAAAACAGCCTCTTAAAATATCAAAGACAGCACGCATGTGTTAATTTGACAAGAAAAGAAAGATGACAGGTCAAGAAACAGAAAATAATTCGATGAATATGTTGGCAGTGGTGCCACTGCCAGCAGACTTTGTTTATAAACTAGACAAAGCGCTTCACAGTGCTTCTCATGTACCCATTCACACACACCAAACACATGTCCTCTAATGTTCTATATCGTGCCCAAGGACACTTAAATATATAACCAGGAGCTGATGATCAAACCAGTAACCTTGCACTGAATAGACAATCTACTCTACCTCCTAAACCACAGATGTCTTTTTTCAAATTAAGGAAAATAAATGGTACAAAGTCAGATCTCCTAGATTTAACATATTGTGAAAAAAGACAAATAAACATTAAGAAGATGAAAAAACAGCATTTGAAAATTATGTACTAGATAGATCAGCAAATAATTGGTTAAAGTGATGTTTGGTAGATTAACTGTAATGTTGATTAATATGTACTAGAGACTGCTGTAAACACATGCTGCGCTTTTTGCTTCCTCAAATTCATTGTTTTCAATGTAGACACACGGCAGGTGTGCGTCCGACCTCGCCTTTTCCAGGCAGTCAAAGAAGCAGCATGTGTATGGCCCCTAATAAAACTTATCAAAAACACACAGGTGGATGACTTGGTAAATTTATAATGATGATGAGATTTATCGTAAAATTTGACGAATTAACATTAGTTAAAAATGAACACTAACATCTACAAGAATAATTTTAATAGAGCGATAGATATTCCTTCAAATGTATATTTCCAAAGCTGTCCAAAATGTAATAGAATGTGAACAACTATTAAACAAATCTGTCGGTGTTTAAGCTGAACCACAGGTGCCTCAGTGTCTGAGTGTTTGACCACAGTGTTGCTGCACCACAGTCAAACTTTTAAGAATAAGTCAATAATAATCCAAAATGTACCAAATAGAACAAAAGATCACAAAATGGCTTGTTCTTTTCAGGAGTAACAGGTGAGTGTCACATCATCCTGGTCTTGATGAGTAATTCAGTGTTACAGGAAGGAATCAATATATCATCATGTAACACCAGATATCACCTGTGATTTTGTATATCATCGTATTGCTACTTTGGTTCAATTTGTTTTTTTCTTGTTGTAAAAGGCCACTTTATGTAAGCAGCACACATTTATGAGGTCATCTGACTGTTGTAGTGAAATAAACTCTGAATCTCTTTATACGTTTGGATATGTTTCCCTCATTTACTCACGCGAACATATCATGTAAAAGCAGCAATGGTAACTCTGCCATTATGTTGTATTTCAGTATTGAAGTAATTCTAATTTTGTCGGTGTTGTGCAGCACTAGTTTCTGGTAGATGATGTTGAGTAAAATTTCCAAAGCTTGTAAATGATGTCATTGCAAAATTTATGAATGTCATGTGAGAGCAGCTTGAAGTTTTTTATCTTTACTGCCGTTTTATCTGTTAGTGTAAGTTTTGAGTTTCACGTTTCATCATCACGTACACTCACAGGGAAGTATATTTCTGGGCTGTCAGTTGCCCACTCACATCTCAGTTCTTCCCCATTCCTACTCTGATTGTACACACTGTGTGTATTCACTGTTATGTCCTCTTGTGTGTGTGTTCAGCTACCCGTACATCCCTATTCTGCCTTCGCGGCTGCTGGAGGTGTTGAGCTCCCCCACTCCCTTCATCATTGGAGTGCACTCCATGTTTCAGACTGAAATACAGGATCTGGTGAGTGCAGATGTGTCGCAGGCCTCCAGCAGGCTCTCTAACGTGCATGCAGAAATTGAAGAGCATAAATTGTTGTCAAACGCCTGTGAATCATTAACAAATATTGGACTCTTTTAGAGTTTGTTTTTATATCCAACACATGAGGATGCATTGTGATATTTTAGGACTTTCTACTGACAAGGAGAGTTAAGAAAGCCCTTTGGTTTCAGGAAGCTTTTACACGCAAAGATGAAGTAATCTGCTCTTTTTTAACCAAGATGTTTATTTAACTGGTTTCGGCTGAACCTAGCCAGGCATACGTGTTGTTCTTTGCAGTACTCCCTCCAGCTGCAATCAAACCACCTGACCTGTCTGTGTTTATGTGTGTTCACCAGTTGGATGTTATTATTGCTGACCTGGATGGAGGAACAATAAAAATCCCTGAGTGCATCCACTTGTCCCTGCTCCCTGAACCTCTGCTACACCAAACACAGACTTCTCTGTCTCTGGTAAGCACAGGCACACACACACACACACACACAAGCAAATACAGGTGCAGAGATGTCCAACTGGGGCATTTTTAAACTGATTGGAATCAGCTATATTCATCCTGATCTGATCCTTTATTGTACATCAGCTGTCACACAGATGATTTTATTTGTGAAGCTTTCGTGCACAGCAGCATGGATTGTAGCCATCTGTTTGTCTCTAAGAGCAGCTGCTGCGCCCCTGCTGCTGTGAAACACCACACACCATAAATGCAAGCAAAACGCAATATGAGACTGATTATTAGCGTTATTTACCAAATCTCCGTGAGCTAACAGCCAATAAGAGTAGTTTATTAATGTTTCCTGGTTCATGAAAACAAACACTGAAGCAACAAACACAGGAGAATACTCTCTTAAAGCGAGAGAGAAATTCTCTCGAGACGCAATAAGGCCAAAAAGATTAGGGTAGGGTTTGCTATTTTATACTTTATGATTGATAGATTGATTGTTATTACAACTAATAAGCCGGCGGCACTTCCATGTACACAGAGTAACATTCGCCACACACCGTGTACAGAGAGTAACACTTGCCAGTGGCCACACACCATACACAGAGTAACACTTGCCTTTGTGGTAGGATCCACTTCTGAACTGTGTCTCGGCCGCTTCTCCGCCATGTTGCTTTCTCTTTCTACCTGCGCTCTACCTCTTGCTATGACACTCTCCGCTCTTCCTCCCCCTCCCTTCTTGTTGTGAGGAAGCATTTCCTGTGTGCCAGCGCGGGAATGTCGCCGGTCGACACGCATACTAAAAATGATATATATTGAAAAATACCGCGAGATGTTAGAGGAGCCGATCGGCTTAATCAGCATTGTGTCATCTCCTCTAGTAGTGGCTTGGGTGAAACGGACATTTACGGACCTGTAGAAGTTACGCACTATAGCTTTAATTTACAAAAATCATTCAACTATGAACACCAGGTAGACAAACCCCTGTTTATCCTTGTTTATCCACAAAGTAATTTTTAGATTCTTATACTCAGATGTGTTCAGTGACTGCTGGTAAAATTGATGTTCTTCTGTTCCTTTTTTAATTAAATCATGTGACACCTTTTATGGTATTGTATTATTAGTTCACTTGTGCTCGTCTTGCACTTATTGCAAGCTGCTCTACGTAAAAGCATTTGTTAAATGAAGACGACTAAATCATCTGATGATGTATTTATGACCCCTAGGTTTTGCACCCTGATCTGGAGATAGCAGACAATGCGTTCCCTCCGCCTCGCACTGCGCCCTCCAACCTCAAGTTGTTGGTAAGTCAGCATCACTATCACATGCCCCCCTTTCATTCACGATCCTCCCACATGAGGAGGAAACGATTGCCTTTATCACAAAAATCTCTTGTCAGTAAAAGGTTAGCGTTGGAGTGAGGTCACTAACTGACGGTAACCCATTACCGTCGAGACAAATGACATGTCTGTTGCATAATTAAGCTATCAGACTACATTTGTGGCATAGTTGTTTTATGAGTTCTGTGTGTGTTCCAGGACAAGGAGGTGAGGGCCGTCTTTCTCAGGCTGTTTGCACAACTCTTCCAGGGTTACAGGTCTTGCCTGCAGCTCATCCGCATCCATTCTGAACCCGTTATTCACTTTCACAAGGTAAGATAACAACATAATGGAATCCCCAGTGCTGAAATTCAAATTTTGCACAAACTTGACTTTCCAATATGTGACCTTAGATTAAACTCCTTTAGCGATTGCTCCGCTGCAAACACATTGTTCTTTTTCATCTGCCAAGAATGTTTTTTGAGTCCAGCAGCGAGGGTGGAATTACGTGAGGACCCCTGACACGTAAACCTGTCAGGGGTGTATAAAGTGCGTGTTTGTGTGAGGATGTGTATGAGTAGTTTAAATGTGTTGTTGAGGCTTTCATGACTCTTCCGTGATGCTATCCTTTTGTTTATGCAAACTTCGGACACAGTCCCGTAACCTTGGGCAAAGCCCGGCAATGAGCCATATGAAACGTATTAGGTTTACATTTTTGTTTTGTGCTGGAGATTTTTGTTTGTTCGTGTCTGTGGTGTCTCCGTGGTAACCCCTCAGCACATCATCCTCAAAGTACCCCACATGGATCACATTATAAACAAACGCTCCAGCCTATTCGTCTGGAATGGCTGAGTGGGGGAAAGGCTTGAGTGAACTGTTTTATCTCTTCTTCCCACAAGCACAAATAATTATGCGTAAAGTAAATTAAATTCATTTGCATGTAGTCATTTATAACTAGATTTATTCCCAGTTTTTGTACATGCTGAAGAACTTATCCATGATTTCAACAGTAAAAGTTGCCGGTCTCAGGCCCCCTTGCAGAGATATTTTTTGAAGACTTCGTAATCTTATTCTATAAATGGCTGTGATCGCTACGCTTGTTCTTCAGTCTGCAGCATGTCCATATGAACAAGATTACATTGCTCCCATCTGTGTGGGATTGTAACCGATCTAATTCTGACATTATCCAGACTGCCTTCCTGGGCCAGCGAGGCCTCATTGAGAATGATTTTCTGACCAAGGTTTTGGATGGCATGGCCTTCGCTGGCTTCGTCTCAGAGAGAGGTCCGCCTTACCGAGCCTGCGATCTCTTTGATGAGGTACTGTACCATGATGCTCCACTTAAAGCTGAACTTTATTACCCTTCACTTTTTAGCTCTAAGTGGAAAAGTTTATACGCAAACATGTTTTTTAGGAACACTGTGATACTTTTGAATGTATTTTCCTTGATGATCCACCCTGTAACTGTGTATTTTTCATTTTTGTTGTGTGTTTTGTAGCTGGTGGCCTTAGACACTGACAGTTTTAAGGAAGAAGAGGTCAGCCCTGTCAAGCTGCAGAAGCACATCAGGACGTTCTCTGAGCAGCTATACAGAAATGTAAGACTTCTTGCAAAACATATGAGACAATACGCACTGCTTTAACAGCTTCACTGGTCTGGTGGTTCAGACAGACTTCAGCTCACAATAAACATTCTCTGTTACATTCGTGATTTACTAATGTTCAGCCCACCTGCCTGTCTTGAGTGCAGACACACTGTTTCTCTCTCCTCGCTCGCCACACACAAACCATACCGAACATGTCTGTAGAGGCTCAGACACACTCTGCTGTGTTCTGACAGTGTTTACATTTAGCTTTGTTTGGCCCTGCATTGTGCCCACACGACCCATATGGCATGTTCACCAGCTCTTTGTCATCTGCATTTCTCCAGGATTTAAGTTGTTTTGTCTCTGCCACTGGAAATGTGGGGTTGATTAGAGGAGACCCGGGGCAATCATAAAAAGTTTTGGTTTCGATGTCAATACTCATACATTTTCATGATGATAATGTCTATCTGTTAACAGTCAATAAATTGTTTATACAAGCAATGTAAGAGTCACAATATTGACAAGAACACTAGATGTCAAATGTTACATCTGCCCCAACTTGCAGGAATTAATGTAACAGTATATGGGGTATAGTAGGCAGTTTAGTAAACAAAATTTTACATCTGCAAGTGTGTGCAAATGTGTGTCTGCAGCCCTTCTAATGTCGTGCACTTCAGCGCCGCTGCTGAAAAAACTCCCAGGGGAAACACTGAGGACAGACTTTAGCATGTTTTGCACGTGTTCGCTGTTTATCCACTGTATACACAGCTGTGTACCCTATTAATACTTGTGGTTCCCTTGCGGGTGTACTATAGGAGAACCCAAACCCCCACATGGCATTCCAGAAGGTGCCTCGGCCATCGGAGGGGTCCCACCTGCGGGTGCACCAGGTACCCTTTCCCCTGCTGGATGACGACAAGGTGGAGCAGATAGTGCTGGAGGGTATGGCAAAATACTGCTGCGCACCTCCTTCTACACGACCTGAGAGGAAGTGTGTCGTACCTGCAGGACCACCTGTCGGTATGGGCTAATGTTGCCTTAATATACAGTGCATGCTGTTGCATACCTGCAGTGTTTTCTTAATGTTAAATCTCTCTCACAGTGATCGTTTTAACATAACAGGTATCTGCTGAGTATGTCTTTGACTGGTGGCAAAGCTCTGATGTTTGCAGCAGCTGTAGTTTCACCCTAATCCTTTACCCTCTTTCTGTATTCCAGTGTCCATCATGGGCAAGAGTGGCTCTGTGTTCAACAGCGCTCGCAGGCTGGAGGTGGTGCGGAGCTGCATTTCCTTCATCTTTGACAACAAGACCCTGGAGACTGAAAAGGTGACACACTGTCTTTCATCAGGGGAGCTCATCAACCTTTTATCAGGCTCATTAACTGGAGGCATCTTTGCGTTGCACCCATCCAGCAGGCTGTAGCGGAGCTGTAGATCTCTCCTCGCCCTCATCATCCTCATATCTCCCAGCTGCCACACAGACAGAAATAGACAGGACCCGTAATCAAACACACTCGCAATCCATGTTGAGATCTTGCTAGCTTTACTGAGCAACAGTTTTCATTTTCACATGAAAATGAATCAGTTCACTTGTGTTTGTCTCTATTATCATCTACACTACACAAAGATGCTCTGCGTTGTGGCCCCATGTGTGTAATTCTACCCAATATGCATCCAATGTGTTTGAAATGGGATTGTTGCCAGTAGCTTTATGTATCCCTCTGGATTCATATAGGAGTTACATAATCAAGGCTTGCATCTCTGTGCTAATGTAAGAATGCATGGCATATATCCTCTGAACCCCCCACGGGCCTATAAATCTTTCACTGCCAAATGGTCGTTAATCACACAGCAGGTCGAAGTAACTGGAAGCACTGTATTGGTACATAGAGTTGCTGAAAGCGGTGAATGGAAAATAATATCAAATTACTCCATTTTAATAAATGTGATGCTTTCCCAAAAAGCCTGGAAATCTCAAGAAGCAAAGATGTCTCCCAGTTTTTTAGCAATCACAAATTGTCTATCGTCTTCTCACTGTTTTGAAATAACCTGTCCTGTCAGATCAGTCACTTTATTTTACTTTTTTTTTTTTTCTTTTTCCCTTAAACCCTCTTGATCCACCTTTCTCTTGCCAGACGCTGCCGGCTGCACTGCGCGCACTAAAAGGCAAGGCCGCTCGCCAGTGTCTGACTGAGGAACTGAGTCTTCACGTCCAGCAGAACCGCGCCATACTGGACAGCCAGCAATTTGATTACATCATTCGTATGATGAACTGTGCACTCCAGGTACGTTGTGTAACAGAAATTCACTCCAACACAAATCACACACCCCTTTGTAATGCAATTTTTTCCAATTTAAAATAAATTGACAACTGATAGTGAAGTGAGTTTTTTTTTAATCCTTTATAAAGCGACATATTTACCAGACATTCATTATTTTCAGCATCTTCAATGTGACTGTTTGCTGCTCTTCTTTGTTTTAAATAACTGTAAATTTAACAGCTTTGGGTTTTTTACTATTAATGTGACAACACAGTTAATGTGAAGATGTCGCCTTGAGGTCTAGAAAATTGTCATGTTCATTCCTGACATCTGGTTGTCTGAAAATTCAATTGATTATTATAGAACAACAAAAAAGTAATCTGTTTCTCACCCCACACATGATGCAACATTCAGTGAAATTGCATCATACATCAGTACATGTGACAGACAGTGGGAAGTCAACAGAGTTGGGGTTTTTTAAAAAAAAGGGGGTTTTCCTATAAAAAATCCCATCCATAGATGCACTGCTATATAAAGATCTTTGTCCAAATGAACATGCAGAAACACTGTCAGCATACCAATGGCAGTTGTGTCCAAAATAGTCTCAGCTCTAACCATTCTAACAGGGTGTTTTATGTGTTTGAACAGAAATGTACAGTTACTCATCCACTTAATATTGCTGGTAGGAGAGCAGTATAGTTACAGAGGTACATCAACTGGAGGTCTGAGTGGGTCTCATCCAAAACTGGCGACATTGGCGGTGGGATCTGTGTCGTGGGAGTATTGGATTATGTAGCAGTGACATCAGTAGCCAGTTCTGACACCTGTGTTCCTCAATACAGTGGGAGAGTAACTGTACAATTATGTGTAAACATATTAAAAGTCCTGTTAGCAAGTTTAATGACAGTGCTATTTTGATCTCATGTGCCTCACATTTGCCTTGTGGTCGCCTCATTTGTGATGCCTTACAAAGAAGATAACAGTGCACCCTCTGACATCAGTGTTTCTCTGTCTACAAGTCAACACTGAAAACAGCATTTCTGAGTATCTTCACCCTGGAAGGAGTTTTAGAAAAGGTCTGTTTTCAGTGACGTGCGTGAGGACTTGGCCTTTAAGACTTTGTTTCTACTGGTGTGGTCCGGTGTGTTTAGCCAGCCTGTAACAATAGAACATAATATAATTTTTAGAAAAATATTTTTGTGAATATTGTTAAAAGATTAATTCAATAAAATTTCTTAGCCAGCAGGTCACAGGAAAGTTAAGCAGATGTCTTTCTCTTTGGGATTGCTCAACAGATCTGACCTCAAAACTTCTGACCCAGATTTTGACCAAAGCAATATCTAAAACTGATGCTAAACGTCACTGCACAATAGTATGTTAATATCTGGTTGAATATGTACATGTTTTAGTGCCGTACCCCACATTTTCAGCAGATACCATACTTTATTAGTTGTCATCAGTTCTAGTTTTGCGAAATGTGTAAGCGTGTCAGTTGAACACGTGTAGTTCAAACCTGTTCCTCCTTCTTTTTCTTAATTCTTTATTTTCCTCCTTGTTGACAACAACCTGGCAGCATGACGTAGACTGAGCCCCGGTGATGCTGCTCACTGTTTATCAGAAAGTATGTTTGTCTCTATCTGGTGCCTTCATGCCTCGGCTACTTGTCAAAGGGAGTAAGTAATGTGTTTTTGTGCAGCTCGTAAAGAGTTAGTGAGGCTTCACTCAACCAGAGCCGTCAGGTCTTTATTGGTGGTTCCTCATGTTTTACTGCCTTGAATCAGCCCTTTCCAGGGATTTTAATAATTTTAAGCAGTCCTCCTTACGGAGTGCAGTTTTTATGGAGTGACTTTAGATTCCAGTCATTCTTTTTTCCCCCCCAAATGATTGAAAGCCAATTAATCCTACCATTTGCCAGGGCCAGGGACATGCAAGGTTATCTGACGTGTCATTTTGCTCCTCGATTATACACCAGGGCAAAATGAGGCCAAGCGCAGCATTGATGACTTTGGCCAATAGAATGTCTACCTGGCAAGGCTGCTGATTTCCAAATTTAATTATTTATGTCTTTCCACACATGCAGGAAGATATGAAAAGAAAAGCTCAACGTTGCATCATCCCTTTTATGCCGTGTATGTCTGACAGCAGAGATGAGCCCTGTGCTGCTGTGTGACAGGAGTTTGCCTGTGATGTGCATTTGTTGAAAAGCTAAAAAGTGGCAAGATGTCTGCATAACACCAACATCTCTTCAGCCCGGCGTCTTTCATCAGATTGATGCAAGGCTACACACTGTCCCATGTTGTGGACACAGCTGATAAACAGGCAGCCAGTGTGTCTTTTCGTGTGTTGAAATGAGATCCTGATGTGTTAGCTTTTGTTGGCCGACATGAGTGTTACATTTTTTTTAGAATTGTTCCAAAACTGGAAACAAAATGAGCTTCAACACGAAACGATGAAGAATGTAGCAAACCTCCCCAAAGGATGCCACAAGGAGATATATATGAAATTAATGATCCTGATCATAGTTGTACAGCCCGTATTTTGTCAAGGGCAGATTCTGTATAACAGGTAATCGTCATGCACATCTGGTAACTGTTCTTGTTGGACGATATATTGTCTCAGAAATAATCATAATCAATGATACTATTGTCACTTTGAGACCATTTTATGCCACTGATATAATGATAATGTAATAGCATAATAATGCAAGTACACCCTTTCAAAGAACAGTGAACGTTTAATTCTTAAGAATATTCAGACATTGGAACCGAAATAAAAAATAGCTTACATCTTTTAAAAGTACTTATCTCTTGTTAATATATACAACAAAGTATATGGTTATGATACCGTTGTTGGAGTAGCTCAGTGTAAGACTTGGCCAATGAAAACAAAACCAAGTGATGCCTTTTGCTGCTGATAGACAAGCGCCATTAGCTCGATAAGCCAGCTGGTGTGTTCCCCAGGGATGGATGGCCGGGGAGCCGGGTGGTTTGCTGGTGGTTTTACGAAGTGGAGGATGAAGTTGTTGGTAGGTTAAACTCCAAACAGCAGACTTTGGGCTGATTGCCAGGGGCTGGCAAGCTAACGATCATCAGGACTGTACATCTACCACTCCAAAAGTGCAGCTGCAGGCTACCGATAAGCTACGCTGTTTTGTCTTTGAAGTGCTGTTTTGTTTTTCTTCGGACTCTCACGGTTGGTGCACCAAAGTCTTATAATGGACAGGAAAAACCTGCAGTATATTCTGGTGTCACGTTGGCTAAAACAAATACGCATGTAAACACAACGGGCAATATCGAGATCAGCAAAATAATTAAAGTAATTTCCATATGTCATGCAATTAGTTTATGATGTAATTCTTGTGACAGCTCTAAAGTTGACAGTAGCCATCTGATTTGGTCATAATTATAGTTCATAATGAGAACTTATTAACAACAAACATTTCTACGATACAAAGTGAGAGAGGTCTGTCTCACCTAACTTTTAATATAGAGTTAAAATCTATATGTCATCACCATATAGTAATATTCCAGAGTAGAGGTCTCCAAGTGAGTTTTAAGGACTAATTTGACTCCCTTGAGCTCCTCTGGCATGCTGCTGAAAAGCCAATGATCCGCAGCCGCACATGAGGAAAGAAGTAATCATTTTACACATGGAGAAGAGATTTGATCCGGAGTGTTCTTTTGTTTACCGCAACATGAGATACAATATAGTCAGCCTTTTTTCTGATGGCTTTTGGTTTGTTTTTAGATTTTATTTTGCATTGTTTGTCATCTCTTTTCTTACTTCAAGATGGGAGCCAGGCATTTGCTCCTGGCTTTCATTTCTTGGTCTCAGCTCAGTTGTGAGGGATTTGTCTCAGATGAGCTGTGAAAGGAATATAAATAGTAAATTGCTGGGCCAGTAATTACTTTCATATTCTGTGCTCTGCCCTTTCTTTCAACGCCCAGCCACGTAAGAACCCCAAAATTATATTACAGTGTGTGTGTGTGTGTGTGTGTGTGTGAGAGTGTGTGTGTGTGTGTGTGTGTGTGTGTGTGTGTGTGTGTATGTGTGTGTTTGTGTAAGAGATCCTTCAGTGCCGAACAAAAGCCAAAGTGACCTATTCTGTAAAAAATGTTGCTTGCTCTTTGCACAATGACAGCATGATGCCTCATTAGGATTCTTGGCGTCCATGTTGATGGGACACATTGATTTTCAGTGACATCATTAATATGAGGCCAATTACAATATTTATCGTTCAACCGTCAACCTCAGGCTAAGTGACAGTTCTGTTGTCTGGTTGCAATCAGTGTTCGCAGGGGAGCAGAGCCGCGGGAAGCGGTATGTAAAACAAAAATGTACAAGAAGTCAAAGGGTAGGACATTAGAATCAGGTGGTGCTGTACCTTGTCACAACATGTTCAATATGTTTTTCTTTCTTTTCTTTTTTTTTTTTGAGGGTTACATAAAAAAATGTTGATGCATTCTTTGGAATGGTATGTTTGGAAAACGTTTACAGTGACACATTTTTCCTGTTTAAACATCTGTTGTAATCCTTATCTGTTGTTGCCATGAATCACGCACAGTAACAGCCCTCATTAAGGTATTTGAGTTAATTGCACATTTATGTGTGTGTGTGTGTGTGTGTGTGTGTGTGTACTGGTCATGGCTCCAGCTTTTAGAAGTAAACGTTGCGCAAGTCCATGTGGGGGAATGAGTCCTGCTGTGGATGTATCCTGGCATCCCAACCATTTCCTGTCAGATAGGATTATGAGCCCTCTGTGCTCTGCTCTCTCATGGCCGAGGGCCTCATGATGGTGCTCACAAACACACTCTGAATGGCAGTTTACTGTGGGAGGGGATTAGGGAAGGAAGTTCATGGGAAGTAGCCGCAACGGCATGGAGTCCATGAGTTCCGCATGAGCTTGACCGTCTGATGTGGAGCAGTGTGCTAGAACGCACGTTACACACAGATGTTGTTGGAAAGTTCGAGGGACTTTGTCTGACTGAGATGTCCGAGGCCCTGTCTACACATAAAAATATATTATTGAAAATGAATATTTTCTGCTTGTTTTGAAAAAATTAATTATGTCCTCACAACCTTTGTTTTACAAAATATCTCAGTCCGACCAGAACGCAGAAACTCTCAAAACGCTCACAGGCGTGTCTCCAACAGTCTCTCCTTGTCACAAAGGTAGTGAAGTCTACAGGTTAACGTTACCTTTTTCAAAACACCAACTGGAGATTTCATCAGCGTTAATTCCCTCTCAAAGGATGAAGGCGCTAACTCAAAGTTACGAGTGCTGCTCTGGACATGCTCAAGTTTTCCTTCCAACCCTTGTCAACAATAGTCCAACCATCTGCTGGTTCAACCGTGTGGGCCTGATCCAAAACTGTCATTACTGGCGGATTTTAAACTGCGAATGCTGAGGCGGAGCAGAAACAGTGGGTGCAGCAGATGCCTTTGTTTGTTCATGAAAGGGTGCAGCAATACTAAGTTTAAGTGCAAAATAATCATTACCGGTTTTTGGCCATTGTTGTTGTTGTTTCTAGTGTATGCTCATTACACAAAGCAACAATAGGCATGCGCAAATTGACTGGATGACATCATTGTTTCCCCAATGCTCCATTTTACATGTCCACACATAAACACAGTAACCAGATTTAAGAAAAAATCTGTACCTCTGAAGGTATTTTCAAAAACTCAGTTTTAGTAACCTTAGACACTCCGTGTGGACGAGAGGCTAAAACGTAGAGGAAAACACCGGTTTATAAACATATGTATATGTTAGGGCTGCCTCCTACTACGACCAATAGTCGTCATTTAGGGCCATTAGTCGACTAGTTGCCTTCATTGATACAATATTAATTTAATTATTAAATGATATATTTTGGGCGGGGCAACACAATGGTTTGAGTTCAAGGTCTAGTCTAGTATCAGTAACATTGTTAACACTGTGCTACATTACAGAGAAATACAAAACTGTACTAATGAACCTTCATTAATATAGGCCTATATTTTATTTTA
>NC_065506.1:27632092-27697215 GCF_006386435.1 Epinephelus moara
CTACAAGTGTCAATGACGCTGTCGGCAAAGCAGTAATGATTGTGCTAAGTGGCTAATGGGCATGTAGCTACTTCCATGTTTCAGATGATACGTCATGTTTGTAGTCGACCAATGAAGATGAGTTTACATATCACCTTGGGTTCGTCCTTCACCTTCTCAAAATGATTATTAACTAGCCTGTGGAATAACCTCAGGTACCAGCCCTGGAAATTAACCTGACTACTGTCTGACTGCTGAGCGTGGCCACTTCCTGTGTCTGTCCTATCAAATTAAATTCCCACATGGTCCAGTTATATAGGTTTTGGTTTATTTTGACAAGGCACAGCTCCTAACAGGTTTTTTTTTTGTTTGTTTATCTGTGAACAAGCGACCAATGAAATCTTGCCAACTAATGACCTTTTTGGTCAACTAAGGTTTGGCCAACTATTAGGGAGCAGCCCTAGTATACATATCACTGATAAATTGGAGCACCTATTAACTGAGTCTACATCCTTTGTCCCTTCTAAAGGCTGCCTGCTGCATTTTAAATCAATTTGAACATCCCCTCCAATAGAGAATGTACAACTTCATTACATTTTTGCATTATGTATATCATAAATTAGTCTCTAGCTGTGAGAACATGGCCTCTGTCTGCCTTAGTGGCCTTGATGTACTGCCTTACGTAACATGGCCACTGGGAATCTGAACTGGGTATCATTCCCATGTTCACATAACTGCTTCTCTCAGACGTCCACCAGTACGACCAGGTAAACATCTGGTTAATCACATTCCATGCTTTCGCTATGGAATTTGTTTGTTGTTCGTCTGGACAGCACAGAGTTCAACTATGTGGCTCATCCGTCTTCCTATTAATGATTCAACATGCAATTAACATTAGTAGCCTCTGAGTTGAGACATTTTTGTCGGTAGTGACAAAAGTGTCATAAAAATGTGCCATAACTGTCCGTCTCACAGCTTTCCGGGAAAGTGAAAACTTCTCTGGAACACACAGGAAGCTGCTGTTTGTTCACATCCTGCAGCGTTTCTGTCACGAGGTCATGCTTCTTGTTTTTGCTCGCTGTATACGTGTCTGAGACAGAGTCTCTGTGTTAGTCATCACAGCCATCACAGCTCCTGCCGCTTCAAAAATGAGAGGGAAAATAGTGAGACTTTCGGTAAATAATAGGAGGAAAAGAAGCCTGCAGGGGATACACAACACCCTCCTCTCCCTCCATTCTTGAAATCCCAAATAAAGCATTTATCATATTTCCTCCACCCTGCACCATGTGGATCTATTCAGCTCTATGATAATGATTGAGTCTTAAATACAATAATACCTTTACCTTTGTCAGGTTCCCCATGTGATGCTGACAGACAGGAAACAGATCAACTTCTCATGTTTCCCTTTTCATTCAGTCTGATGTCAGACTGGCTGCAGATTTCACTGCTTATCTGTCTTCTTTGTCAGTTGACCTCCAAAGCTTTTGAGCTGTCACTTAGCCTCTCTGTCTGCTAACAGGAGATTAAGGTGGAGGTTTTGTAGGTGATAATACGTGTGGCTTAAGTAAAGCTGATCATGTCTACTTTATATGAGATGTGTCGTGTGGATGCAGTCTCTGGACAAAGCTTTTCTACATCTGAAGCATGACTCCTGCCTATTCTGTTTCAAAGAAGCAATGACATGCATCGCTGAACTTCACTCTTTCTTTGTTGGAATAATGCTGGTTTGTCAGTTATTCACACTTTTCTGCCTGTGCATTTACACTTGTTGTTCTGTTTTGACTGGGCTCCACGAACTCCTGTGACCTGCAGCATTGTTAAGGATGCTGGTAAACAATGCTTTGGTGCCGCTCCAAGGGGGAACATTTCACCGCAGCCCAAATAACTGCAAAGGAAAACACAAGCAACAAGAAAAATACAACAGAAACTTTGTTGCTTAATCGACAGGGGGTCAGGCTTTCATGTGTCGCTGTGGAACTTGTGTTTTGCATTTTCTCCCCTCTCCACATTCTTGTGTGTGTGGGGTTTTTTTATGGGAGGAATGGCGGTAACTGGCCCCCCATCACAGCATTCTTCTCCCTATCTCCCCTGCCAAAATTAGGACTCTGATAAGACTCTGATAGTAAGTTGCATAGTTTTAGAAAAACTCAGGCATGAACTTAAAGGAACAGTGTGTGTGATTTACGGGAATTCAGTGGTGTCTGACGGTGAGGACTGCAGATTGCAACCAGCTGAAACTTCTCCCGGTTAGAATTCATACAGTGTTCATTGTTCAGGAGGTTTTTACCAGCAGAGGTCTCTTTCTCCCCAAAACAAAGGAACTCAGAGATTAAAACCAGTAAGAACACTGAATAAAGCAGCCTCACATTACAGATCAGTGATTCTCTGACACTGTTCAACAAGTTCCAGATAGGCTGCTAGCTAAGCACCTGCTAATGTGTTCACACCTTTTTCCTCTGAAAACTCAAGATTCAAACGTTCAGCAGGTATTCACAGTGAGCAGAATTATCCACAGAGGTCTCCTCCTCTCCAAAACGAACAGAACAGGTGATTAAAACCAGTAAAAACACTGAAGAAATCACTTTTTCCGACATTCCTCGTTGCAGAGGGGTTGCTAACTACGATGGCCAAAACGAAACCGTGAATGGCCCTACACAGAGTCAGTGTTTGGTTTGTCCATTCTGGGCCACTGTAGAAGCATGGCAGCGCAACTTTATAGACTCTGTGGAAGTGGACCTGCTCCCTATTAAGATATAAACGGCCCATTCTGAGGTGACGAGAACACGACAATTTTTATTTTCAGGTGATTATACAGTAAAGAAGAAAATATTCATTATATTACATTACATATCTGCCAGTATATCCCCCCGTAATCCTACACACTGGCCCTTTAAAATTTCTGTATGTGTGTGTTTGCATTTTCACATGACATACAAAAGAGATATGGTCAAAAGAAAGTTTGTGTCATTTCCTCATTTTTCGGGTATGAGGACCCACTGAGGGTAATGAGGTACGGCACCAGGTCATAATCAGTGCTGTTGTTTGTACGTGTCCTTAAATCAAGTTTCCTCTGGCCATTCTCATTAACAGAGTTAAGTACCAATTTCCTGTGAATGAAGTACTTTTGAGGCCAACTCATGTCCTTTTCTCTGATTCTCCTGCTCTCATAGTTCTCTCTGATCAGTACAACAAAAGTTTTGTTTGGGCCCCTAAGTCCCCCACGCTAAGCCTCTTAATGTTCTGTTCATCTTAATACCGTTCTCTTGAAGGCACCGCTCAGCACTGCCTCTTTGACCTGAAACAATCCCAAATACAAAGACACATTGGCACAAATGCCAAAGTGGGAATATTTTTCAATTATTCCCTGATTTATAAATAAATAGATAAATTAAAAAAAGAAAATGACATTTGCTTTCTGGCTAGTTGTGGCTTCTTGATAAATGGACACAGCATGTTGTGGCCAAAACAACTGGATTTTATGCAGCATCTTGTGTTTCTCTTTAATGAGACTTGTATGGCAACCTAGTTATGTAAAGCATACAGTACCATTCAACTGAAGGCTGGTGCACTGTAACAACTGTGTCAGGGCAGAGATTATATAAGGCTATTGAAAGCATATGTCCTAATGTTGGAGCAGAACAGAGTCAGTGGTTTTGGCAGATCTTTTTTTTTTTTTTAGCATCACCCTGACATTTAGCAGGACAGAAGTGTCTTTACGTAACAGGAAGTTACGTTTGCTGAAGATAGATTTTTGCCCCCCCAGTGTTCTCCTCAGGTCACATCTCAAGTGCAGGTTTACGGAAGTGTATTAGTCATGTGCAGACAGATGCAAAGGTTTGTGTTATATCTTAGCATTACGTAAACCATTGCAGAATAGTGTTGCAGTAACAAGGTGGTTCTCCGGATTACCATACTGATAGAAATGTCTCTTCAGCCGAGTTTCCCCTCTGGCCTCGGAGTGTATGACCTCTCTGTTCGAAAGTTGTGCTCCTTGTTTTGGGGCTGCAGTGAAAAGAGGTGTTTGCAGAGCTGTATAACATGTCTCCTGCTGTGTCCTGCCCTGCTCTCACTTCTCCCGTATTGTTTCACCCACAGGACTGTTCCAGCTCTGAGGAGTACACCGTGGCTTCTGCACTGCTGCCCCTGTCGACAGCCTTTTACAGGGTAAGGAAATGAATTCGAAATAAGGATATATGTGCGTTCATGACAATGCTTCTGTTTCTCATTTTCACCATTATGCATCCAAGCAATATAGTCCACGATGACCAGCGTTAAAATCAGCCGGCATTGTTGTCCCTCCATTTTGACATTAGAAAGTGTCGCATTTATCTTGCAAGTGTACTCTTCGTCAACAATTTGTTTACTTCCTGGTTTTTTCCCGCATGAAAATTCTGACCAATCAAGAGCAGCTTTCTTGCACAAGACATTTTACCTGGTCCGCTTGTAGATACAGCAGTGAGAACACAAACAAACTCTAGGCAATCATGCAACTTTGAAACAAAATTAGTCCCTGATTCGGACCAAAGCAAGTGAACTCTCGGTCTAAAAACCACCCTGAGTGAGAGCGCCAGGTGTTGACAAGAGGCTGAAGTGCTGCAACACTCCCTGAAGCCGGGAAGCCAGCCACGGAGCTCTGTGGCTGCTCCACCAGCTTCCCAGCAAGCCAAAACTATCACTGAGGTGCTGATCTGCCGCAGTTTTGGCGTCTGGTCTATTTTCTTTTCTGTATTATTTTAGTAATAGCCTAGTATCCTTGCTAAACGAGCAGACACATATCCACACATACACACACAAGCAGGCAGGCAGACAGAGACAGAAGATCAGCTCTATGTGTGATTAGAAAAGAGCAGAGGAGCAAAATTGCCTTCTAGTCTATTCCCTTGCCCCTGCCACTTGTTCAAATATGAAATTTTTGTTATGACAGACAAAAATAAGTTCTGAAAAAAAAAAGGCACCAGTGGGTACCGTTACTAGTACTGGTTCAAATGTCAATGGTACCCAACTGTATTCTCCAGTCAAACAAATCCTGCGTTCGATCCTTTAAATACCTGGATTCTGAAAAAAAAATGATGATTCATGTTGTTTTGCTCGCAGCCAGTCATCACAGATGTTCTTTGATTTAATGCAGCGCGTCATTGACCCACTACTGCAGCAGCTATAACCCGCCTGTGGTGAAGTTGAGCATGGCTTATTTTACAGACTTGGCAGTTCAACATGCTGAGATGCCACCAAAACATTTGAAACTATGTCTATACTACACGCCTGTGGCATCTGGTGGCATCTTATGCAACTGAATGCTTCCATTGACATCACAGGAATCAAGATCAGTATGAAAAAAAGGTATCACATGAGGTACTCTATTGGTATCGGTATCACTTGAAGGATATTGGATATTTCAATGACACTCAGCCCTATCTATAGAGGAGGCTGTAGACAGACAATAGCCAGAGAAAGGAGCTTTATCAATCTGTCCTGATCCCTGAGCATGCACATGCACAGAACAGCATGTTAAAACCTCCATAGCAAAGTGTAGTGGACAGGGGATGGCCTTTGGTTTCCAAACCACATTATCAACACAGGGTAGCTGCATCATTCACCACAACTATGTACCCACAGCTTGCTCGTTGCTATGGGGACAGACACAACTGTCCGCATTGACTTCTTGTTGGGTACCAGTGCCATACCCTGATGGGCTGGATTGGGACCTGGCCCGCTCTCTACCACCACATGACTCATCCAGTTCACATGCCTAGGCCTGATGTAACTCTCTTAGATAAACCTTGTGTTGTTTTTCTTGTTTCTCTTCGGGGCCACCAGTATTGAAAATTCATCCATTATGTCAGTGTTTCTTAGCATAGTGCACACTTGTTTAACCATGCAACAAGAATATACCACAACAAAGCAATTTCTGTTTCATAACAATATCCCGTCATTGTTGGTTGTGATTTATAACACAATGGAGTGACTTCCAGCCATTTTAGTTTGAAGATTATTAATGATTTCTTGTCTGGTACTGACAGTAATTGGGGTGAAGAATATTCTGAGAATGCAACACATTTCGCCTTGTTATTTACAGATGATTTGAACTGGTGACAAACTCGAGCTTTGCCTCACCCAAAGGGTGAAAAGTGAAGTGAGGTCAGGCGGGAATCTGCCAAAATGATTCTGTAATCTCTGGTTTAGTGGTGCAAGGATCATGCAGTGAAAATATGAGAAAAACAAAGCTTGGTGATGGAACATCCCAGCAGCTGCTTTCATTGTGAGGATCTAGAGTCCGACATGATCTTAATTTAAATATTACAGAATGCAGCCTTACATGTTGGGTAACATGGATGGGATGCCTACATTTTGCAAAGAACAATATGTACCAGGACATTGCAACATACATAGCCATCTCAATTTTCAGAGGCCCCTCACCATCCATCTACCCCTATCCTAACATGAAACTTATATAAGGACTGCTCGCATGGGCTCTCAACCGTTCCAATGCATTACAGTAGCTGTGTGTCCTACAAAGAGTAAATGATCAACCTGTCCTTCAATCCGCCCAGACAAGACCATGGAAGTCTTTGGAAAGAATGTGCGAGTAATTAGTAACATGAACTGTTTTATCTATGAGTATTTTTGTTTTACCTCAGTAGAACACAACAACGATATTATCACAGTATCTATAGCAAATTTGAAAAAAAGTAATGCTTTCAGTCAAATAAATCTCTAACTTTTCATTACTGTGTGTTACATGTCTTGTAATGCCTGAGCGCCAGTGAAAGCCGTGGCTGGAGGCAATATGTTTACATCCCTTATTCCATCCATATGTCTACCATAATATGTGACCATAATATCTCAAGAATGCCTTGTGCAGCTTTCTTCAAATTTGGCACAAACAAACATCCACTTTGAGTCAAGAATGAACTGATAAGAATTTGGTGGTCGAAGGTCAAACACCAGGTCACAGTGACCTCACAAAACATGTTTTTGGGCATATCTCAAGAATTCATACTCTTATTATGACAAAAAAAATTCCACAAATGTGTAATAGAATAAAATGATGAAGTGATGGCATTTTATATCCAAAAGGTCAAAGGTCAGCTTCACTGTGGCATCATAATGTTCTGCAAAACATTTTTCTGTTTCTTTACTCCATATCATATCTCAGGAACAGAAGGGGAGACATCAGGTCAGGTACTGATAAGTTGACACTAAACTTGGGTGCCCACCTTGAAACTCTGCTGATTGTATAGCTCATCTGTGCCACAGGGGGAAAGATGTGGGTGAAACATCCATGTTTTCACAGACACGGATGCAAAGTGTACCTGCAACTTGATGGGTACGCACAGGTATATAACCATTAGGCAGTGATTCTAGTTTGGCAAATAAATTACAGTCAAAGTAGAGAGGCGGAGAGGGAGTCTGTAACTTTAGCTGTACAAAATCATACAAAAAGACTGATTACACTTGAAGGCATGCACGGATTGTGAAATTCTGGGCCAATACTGTTACAGATGAAAAAAAATAAAAATAAAAAATATCATCTTACTTGCCGATAGGCTGATGGCAGTCAACGAGGTGAATATTGGCTGATACAGATTTTTGGTTGATGAATCAGTTCATCTGTAATGTGTCTTGTTAACATGATATCAGTATTACATTTTTAAATGCTTATAATCAATACCCGTATATCACAACACCCCTATTTGACTGTTGTTAACCTTGTTGTGTATGTGCATGTAGCACTTACTGTACAGTAGTCTGTAGTGGGCCATGTTTTTATGAGATTTATATGTATAAAATCTCCTGATACTGCCCTGCTTCGAGGTGGTTTGATGGTCCTGCAGTGCCACTGTTCCATTGTTTTAAGGAAGACTCAGCTTCTTGTAAATACCACTAGGAAACTAGTTTTTACAAGTCAGCAAATTTGTGCTGAGAATCAAATCATTGACTCACCCAAAACTGTGTTTCCTGCGCTGACCCATTTAACTGCATGTTGACATTAATCTTGAACAAGTCCCATAAGCAGGAGCAGAGGTTTGTCCTTTGATTTCCTGCACATGTCCTGCAAGGCTTTTCAGTTTAAACTCATTTGAAGATAAAATAATTTTGTTTTTCTTGGTATGAGTCAGGTTATTAATGTTAAACCATCCACACATTTTAAGCAACAGTGCATATTTTTCACTCAAGGTGCAAGTATTCATAAGAAATACATGTTTTTGTTTTTTGTATTTATTTTTTATTTTTTTACTGCTGCTGCTTGCCAAACATCCAGGCACTGTTAGTTCAAGGTCAGGAGTCACACATTGGTCAATTCCCTGTTTGGTGTTCTTGGCCAGACTTTGGTAAGCTCACACAGTGGTCATGCTTACAGTGGTGATGTCCCCATGGCCCTAAAGTCTCCAGGTCGGAGGACGTGGGAAGCTCCCCCTGTACTGCAACCGTCTGCTCCCAGAATCATGTGGATGGAGACAGACGGTGTTTAGTTTCATATCTGGCCATATGCTGACACTGAACAGTTTATGCAATTGACCCACATTCTATGTTTAGTTGTTTTACTTTGGCATTTCTTTGGTTTCCTCTCAGCGTCTTGGATGTTTTGCTCTTATGGAACAGTATTTGGTGGATGTTTGTTAATATTTCAGATAGAAGGAAGGTGGAACTGATTTGCAAAATATCTTTTTACCCTAGCTTATTCACGGTTGGTGTCATTTGCCCCGTGTAGGTAAAGTTTATCTAAATACCACACAACCTTTGTACAGTGGCTCTTTGTTAGAGGTCAGGTTTTACATTTTGCTGTGATTCTGTAATCTGCGTGGACATTTCCTCTGGCATTCATTATCTAGCATGGGGGTGGGTTTATCAGGAGATGAACAGGTGTCATTGATGTCTGGGTCTGTTGTTATTCTGCACTTTGCGGTCCCACATGGTTTTTCTTCTTCAATTTGAATGTGTCACCAGAGTTAGTGCCTCTGGAAAACACAGATTGGACACAGCAGCAAGTGAAAAACCCAAACACAATTCTGGATGGCTTCCACAGCAAGAACACTTGACTGTTAGCATTCTTTCAGCCATAGTTTATTCATGGGGGATTTGGCAGCTCGCTCTGTCAAACCTCTGTCCACCGTGTCCTCACAGAAAATGACGTACTGCGTGACCCTTGTATGTCTCAAAAACGTCCAGCTTTCGACTTGCCGTATCTGTGTTTACTCTGTTTTGGAACATTTATGTTACTTGTACGCCGTGTTTTTACACAGATACGGCCTATGGATGCCATGATGGCTTTGTTTATTAGTCTGACTTTCAACATGCTTTTCTCTGTTTGTTTTACATGACTGAAGACTGTAAATACATTGTTTGAACAGATAGTTTTTTCATGGTTTCAGGATGCGAGTAGTTTTCCTCACAATACACTGACTCGTGTAGAATTGCAAAAATGAGGAGATGGATTGTGTACAGGTCAGGCATGCGTTCCCACAGAGGACTCAGAAATAATGACTGTTTTTGTATCTACAATTCAGGAATGCTCTGAATTCTTCCAAAACACTTGTAAATAATGTCGCTGCCCCAAGGCTGGTGACATATCAGATAAAGCAGTCTTCACTCAGTGTCTACATGCAAGTGTACACTCCCTTCAGTGAAAACATACACCATTTCACGGTCTCCGAGAGACACAGTTGACTCATGAGATGCCTTGTGGCTGTCCAGCTGATGTTTGGAGGCCGCAGTCAATCATAGCATGAACCTTGGGATCATGTCCCAGAGTTCAAAACAAGATCCCAAATCCTGATAGCCTCATTCTTTTGACCTGTACACAGCATTTTCTCCTTTCTATCTCCCCTTGTGGTTTCTCTGCTTGTTTTTCACCCTTTCTCTCTCAACCCTGCATCCCTCCACTTCACTAGTCACACAGCCAGATGGGGCTGATAGTGTTATACTCCCTCCTTACCCCTTCATCTCCACTTCCTACTCTCTTTTCCTCCTCTGTTTCCTCTCCTTTCTCCTCTGTTTTCCTGTCCTCCTCCTTGCCCATCTGTCTTGTAGATGTCTCTTTCAGCACTGTGTATTATCATATTTGGATGAGCTGACCCCGGTCAAAATGACCTGCACATATCTGACAAGTCAAAAAAGCACAGCAAGGCTAAGTATAGACAGCAATGGCAGATCACACACAGATCTCCCCACTACACAAACACACACCCACACAACATCTGTTGCAAGACACATAACACACTCCTGTGCCAGAGGGATATTACTATACTACACAAAGGGCTTCACTTGTTACCTTATTGTCCAGGTCCATTTAGGCTTGAATGGTATCCTGGCACTGTGTGTACCAGGGTACTCAGAAATCCTGAAGATATCAGTTTCAATACTATCAACAATACAGATCCTCCTCTTTCTATTAAACTGATACAGAGAGGCTGTATTGACTGTACTAGGATGTATTGTAGTACACAGCCCGTGCCACTAGAGGTCAGTCTCTGCTGGCGGAAGAGGCAGCTGAGCTGAGAAAGATGGCAACTGAAAGTGATAAGGATAATGTTAAACGACTAGTGAACAAACAGCCAGCATATTTATTTATTTAACTTATATTTATGGTAATAAATGGTTGGTAATTGTTGGAACAGCAGTTAGAGTAATCAAGATGGTTTTGGTGAGTTTTATTTTGCTTTTGACGAGTTGGGCTCAAGTGTGCTTTACAATGAGTTAACAAGACTGCTCTTTGCAGATGATGTGCTTCTGTTGGCTTCATTAATCCGTGATCTACAGCATGCACTTGGGCAGTTTGTAGCCAAGTGTGAAGCAGTCAGGACGAGAGTCCGTACCTTCAAATCTAAGGGCATGGTACTCTGCCAGAAAATGATGGATTGCCCCCTCTGAGTTGGGACGGAGTTGCTGCCCAAAGCGAAGGAGTTCAGATATTTCTGGGTTGTGTTCACAAGTGAGGGTAAAATGGAGCGTGAGATGGACAGGCGGTTTATCGCAGTGTCAGCCGGGATGAGGGTGTCGCACCAGACCAATATGGTGAAGAAGAAGCTGAGCCAGAAGGCAAAGTTCTGGATTTACCAGTCCATCTACATCCCAACCCTCACCTATGATCATGAGCTTTGGGTAGTGACTAAATGAGATCACAAATACGAGCGGCCAAAAGGAGTTCCCTCCGTAGGGTGGCTGGGCTCAGCCTTAAAGATAGGGTGCGGAGCTCAGACATCTTGGAGTAGAGTTGCTGCTCCTTCCTGTTGAAAGGGGCCAGTTGAGGTAATTTGGGCATCTAATCAGGATGCCTTTGGGGTTCCCCCCATGAGAGATTTTCCAGGCACATCCAACTGGTAAGAGACCCTGGAGTAGGACTGGGAAGGCCTGGGGATCCCCCAGGAGAAGCTAGAAAGCGTTGATAAGGAGAAGGACCTTTGCAGTACCTTGCTCAGCCTGCTGCCCCCATGACCCTACCCCGGATAAGTGGAAGTGAAAATGGATTAATGGATAACATGGCAGTAAGCTAATGTCAGTCCTAGTTCAATAAAAGAGAGAAACTTGAATTCAGAAGGTGTAAATTGCATTTATCTTTCTTTAGTAAGAAAGGGAAGTACGTACATTTTTCTTACACAAATACTGTCGTATACCATACTCTCCATTGAAATGTCATGGTTGAATGAAAAAACAGATATCGCCCAGGCTTAGCTGCATTAAAATCTAACCTCTTTGCGGTCAGTGTGAAGAACTTGTATTCCACAGTCCAGTGCCAGGGTCGGTCACATTATTGCCTCTCTTAAAAGCATTTCTAGCCACAGCAGATTTGTCTTTTCATGTAGTGTTTCCCTGGCCCAATTCCCATGCTCAGTCTAAGGCTGTATGCTTGATTCCTCTGATAATAACAAAGTTAGTGTCATCGGGTCTTTTTCTGGAGAGAAAACAGTTCATCTAAACAAATTCCCATTAATGTCATCCCAACGTTGCCACGTGATCTAGTGCAAGGCTACATTCTGTCAAACCACTAGCTGGGTCTCAGAGGCACTGAACTACAGGTTTAAAAACACCCTTAGTCTTGTTATTCTCAAACAATAATATAGGTATTGATCTCAAAATTAAGTATGGATTAGGTTCTAGTTGTCAACATTTATGTGTAAAAGGCTTTTGTTTTTAGCCTGATAATCGAACTGAATTTGTCGTTGAGAAAATAATAAAGTCTGAGTCAAAAATTAAAAAAAAGGGAAAACCCTTTGTGTAGGGGTGGGACAAAATATTGATACAGGAATATATTGCAGTGCTTCTTGTTTCCATGCTTGTTGCTTGTTATCAATGGCACTAAATATCTTACTATATAATGATGAAAACTCTGTCTCTGTGTGGGTGTGTCTGTTCCACGTTTTTCTCTTCACTGACTTGGTCAATCCATGTGAAATTTGGCACAGTGGTAGAGGGTCATGGGAGGATGCGAATGAAGCAATTTTACATCAGTTGGCCAAAGGGGGGCGCTATAGCAACCGATTGAAATTGCAAACTTTGAATGGGCATATCTCATGCTCCGTATGTCGTAGAGACATAAAACTTTGCAGAGAGATGCCTCTCCTCATGAGGAACACATTGTCTCAAGAACCCATAACTTTCAGTTATATAGATTTTCTGTCATTTTGAATTTTTTGAAAAACACTTAAAATCGATCTCTTCCTAGGAAGTTTGACTGATCTGCATGAAACTCGGTGAACATAATCTAGGGACCGATATCTAAAGTTCCCTCTTGGCAAAAGTTGGAAAACTCACTAAAACTGAGCTTCTATAAGGCAATGAATATTGCGGAGGGCGTGGCTCATCACATAAAGGTGTATAACATCACAAGGGTTTCACCGATCACCACGCAACTTTGTAGGCATATGACCACACATAATCTGAGGGGACCTTGACCCGATCAAACAAAATGGGGGTGCTACAGAGCTAATTTCTTATCTAGGCCTAACCGCCGTATCGATTTTTACTAAACTTGGTAGATATGTAGAACAGGATGCCTCAAGGTGACTGGAGAAATTTAACTCTAATTGGCAACTGGGTGGTGCTATAACAACAGAAAAATGCTTAAAAATGGCTAAAATGCGACCAACTGTGGCCAAATGTTGGTTGTTGTATTTTTTTCTAATATTTGGTATGACTAAGTCACGGTATGGTATGCTGTACATAATCACAGAAACTGTCAGTGTGTCATTCTGTCAGTCAGTCATTCTGTCTGTCCCACATTTTTCTACTCACTGACGTGGTCAGTCTATGTGAAACTGCACATGGGCATTGAGGATTGGCATAGGTAGAAGGTGACAAAGCTACCAGCGGGTATGGACTAGTTATATATATTTACTAAAGTATGCAGTTGCTCTAAACGGATTTGTCTGGCAGTTTGACTTACAGGAGTCACTGCTTCATGACTCCTAGTGGTGGCGCTTATCAAATAAATGTGGGTAAAGTGAATAGAGGAGTTGCAGACAACAACTCACAGGGGGACAGTGTGGACATCTTTATCTTTAAGGTTGAAAGTCCGGACTCCTTTCGGCTTTTTCTACACATAGATCAAACATAATCGATGAAGACTATGAAATATGCAAAAACTGTCTCATTAAAGTAAAGTACACAGGCAACACAATGAATGTGCATAGCAATCTGATTCGTCATTATCCTGATCTCACCATGGAGAAACTGGCGAACTATGTGTGTGTCTAAAAAAGCACTAAGATAAGACTCTGTGTACTTTTTATGCACGTTGTTTTACCTTAAATCCTGTGATACTGACACCACAATGCAGTGAATAAATACATAATTTCTGTTTTTAGGGTATTTTTTCCTCCTTAGCACCACAGACATGATGTAGTGTAGATGATTATCCTGCAGTGTATCAAGTATCGCCAAAATGCTGTATCGTGATACCATTGTTATTGTGGGCAACATATCTTGATAGTAATATATTGTGAGTGACTCTCTGATTGCTACCCCTCCTTTTGTGTTCCGTGTTTACACCTTAAAAGCTCCTGGACTATAGTCTCACATTGTTTTCCATAATCTTTTGTATCTCTTTCTTGTTGGCCTCTGTCGCCAAAGTGCTCGTTCATGGTGAAAATTGTTGAGTCTCTGTAAAGTTAAGAGTATTGTCTCGACCTGCTGTGTATGAGAAGTGTCCTGAGACGACTTTTGTTTTGATTTGGCGCCTTACAGTATAAATTAAAGTGACCTGAGTTCACTCTGTTATTAGCCAGCAGGATATCCTCGGGTCTTTCTATAAACACCTTGAAAACTCCTGAAAATCTGCTTAACTCAGCGATGTAAGGTTTCCCGATGAAGTAGTTTCATTTTTTGTAATCTAATATTAGAAGAGCAGCAGGAACCGGCTTCAGCTGTTGTGTAATAGTGTGTTTTGATTTTTTAAATGTTTACCTGTATTTCTCCATTACGCACATTTTTGTGAGTCCGCTCCGTTGTACATGTGGAAAACAAAATGTATTTAAATCATCATTAAGGAGAGCTGAGTGCAGTTTTAACTCCCCTGTGTTAACTGTTGTGTGGGCATGAGCTCTCAGTTCACCGCCGGTCGTCCCAGCTCTCCTCTCTCTTGGCTTCTGGCCCGTCACACTGGGAATAGAGCTGTTTTTGTTCTGTCTGCTGTAATTACAGTAACCTCTCTGGTTCTCATCCTTCAAAGGCAAGCTCAGAAGTGATAATGGGAACCGCTGTATTGTGTCAGACCCAGGGGAGAGAAATCAGAAGCTAATCAAATAACAGGCCTGAGCCGTACGCGTGGCCTTCAGACTCTGCAGGGAGACGGACGGTTGGTGAATGTTGGTTTGTGGCCGGTCATTTCTTGGCACACTGTGCGTCTGTTGAGACCATGTTATTTGTGGTGTGACATTGTTTATGCTCTGCGGTGTTTACCATATGTGTTACTCTGTACAGTATGGGCCAACATTAATGCCTTCAGCTGTAGCACTGTACGTTCCTTAAGTAGCTGTTTTTGTAAGCAGCAGGTGCTTTACTCTTCAGTCCGCACTAATGAAAAACAACAGCGCTGCCTCAAAACAGATCCAGACACAGAGGGAAAGAGGGGTGGTCCGTTAGGGTTGTTATCTGTTAAAAAGTTACGACTCACATTGAATGATTGATTTCACTTTAAATCCCACGACTAGCTTTTTTTTGTTTTGTTTTTCCACTTCTCCCCAGCTTTTTGGCAAACTCCTTTTCAAGGGGGCACTCACTGCAGCCCAAATTCTTTCTTGATGCAATGAGAAATAAACCTGCAATAACTGATTGCCCACAAGTAGAGGGCTGCGACTACCAGGATCCAGTGTGTAACACTGGACTAGACACAAATATTCACTAAGCAACTGGAAAACATAACAATACAAGACAGTAACACAACAATGAAATAACAAACAACAAGCTAACTAAAAAGAAAAGAATAAAAAGAGTAATCACTCTCCAAATAAAGATTGGAACAGTGATGGCGTAACTGAAAACATTGGTGTTCTATTTTAAGATGAGAAATCAGAACATTTTTAAAAAGGTCAAATGACGACAGAGAACAGATATTTTACCAACTTCATTAGATACAAAGGTGACTGTATAAAGGATCTGATCAGAGTGTCTTAGTGAATAACTTGAAGTATAAGGTTCAAAAATTGTTTTACACAGTGAGGATAGTAAAAGTTAATGCATTTAAAAATAAATTAAAACCAGTGAAATGACGTACTACATCAGCCACCTGAGTGTGTCTGCCATTGTGCAATGGTGTGTAAAGAAAAAAAAAAAGAGCAACCTAATATAAATCTGCAGAGCCTGTTATATGTAACATTCAGGGAACAAAGATCAGTTTCAGCATTCGTGTAAACAGTGTCAGTGTTGTCCATCATAGGTAGTACAAGTTGCAAAACACGTAAAACCTAGTCTGGAGTGATTCAGAACACCAAGACTAAAGACAAAATACTGTTTTCATGACATAATCAACGTGTGGTTTAAAGGTACATTCAGAGTTGAGCCACATACCTAGATATTTTTTCTACTTCCTGAAGAGTTCAACCACCATTGCAAGTCAAATATTAGGATTTGGAGTCGAGGTTCTGTCTCACACCTTTGAGCAGTAGTTTGTTAGCTGACAGCCACATTTGTAGGATATTGTGATCAGATTGTTGGGTCCCTTCAGAGGCTTTTGATGTTTATAGAATGGTATCATCTGCATATAGTTGTGCACAGCAATTCAGAAAAGAGATTAGGAGGTTTTGTCATGACATTTTTATTTAGTTTATTGGCAGAGTATTAATAATAGATCATAGATATTCGCCGCATCTCATCCATTTGTGTCCATATGCTTTACAAATTTTGCAAGTGTTGAAACTCCAGACGGGATGGGGAGTGGAGGGAAGGTTTAGACAATAGGTTCATTTGACTTCTGGACTGGGAGGTCATTAATGAAATGTTTTTGGGGTGTTAGTTTGTGTTCTCGTGAACACAAGATCTCAAGAACACCTTCAGGGAATTTCTTCAAATTTGGCACTAACATCCACTTGGATTCAACAATGAACTGATTAGATTTTGGTGCTCAAAGGTTACTGTGACCTCACAAAACATGTTTTTGGCCATAACTCAAGAATTCCTACTCTAATCATAACAAAATTTCACACAAATGTGTGAAGGATCAAGTGATGACATTTTATATCCAAAATGTCAAAGGTCAACTTCACTGTGACATCATAATGTTCTACAGAAACACTTTTCTGGCCATTACTCAACGCCATATTTCAGGAACAGAAGGGGAGACATTTGGTTGGGTTGGATACTGAATTGTCACTAATCTTGGGTGTCCACCTTGAAACTGTGCTGATTGTATTGATCTTCTGTGCTGCCATGTTGAAGATGTGTCTGAAGCATCCATGTTGTAGAATATCTAGCTTCTTTGCAGCAACATCCATATTTGAAGCATTGTCTACATGAGTCTGGACAGACATGGATGTAAACTGTAACTGCACAGAGGCATACAACCACAAGGCAGTAATTCTAGTTCAGTTCATCTGTCTATTTAGAATTAGCCAATGAATAATTTCATTTAACGTGCAAAATATTAAGGAAAATTGCCACTCGTATCTAAATCTAAACTGGTCAAATAACACTGTTAATGCCTGACAGTTTCTGTTGCTATGGGAAACAACATAAACTCTCAGAGAAACAGTGACTCATAAAACAATTGATTTCTCTAGATAAAACCATTCATAAGGGTTTCATGTGTCATTGTGTGCAGGGGTGGTTTCACATATTGAAACAAGCATTCAGTGGCTTGATATCTTGGAACACACATACACAGACCTCTATTCAAAAGCATAGTCATCTGTTTGATGTTGCTTCTCTATATCGTCCTGACCCTATGACCTACATTCTGTGTTGCAGAAATTGGCTGCCGGGGTGAACCAGTTTGCCTACACCTGCGTTCAGGACCATCCCATCTGGACCAACCAGCAGTTCTGGGAAGCCACTTTCTACAGTGAGGTCCAGGGTCAGATCCGATCCCTTTATCTTAACACTCCAGAGGCGAAAGACACCATCACTGCGAGGCTAAAGGTACGACAGTAAACTGATATAATTGGTTTTTGGACAAAACAAGACATTTTGAAATCTAACCTATGGTTTTCATACATGGTTATTTTTCTTTTTATTTGTGAAATATGAAATAGTTTTCCAAATATAAAAAAATCACAATTAAAGGATAAATGGGAAAATCATCCTCTGTTTGAACTGTTTGCCACTATTGTGTTATTATTGTGTTTTAAAGGGTGAAGCCTTTAGGAAATTCTGTCAAACTCAAACGTTTCCTCTGACCTCTCCAGGAGGCAGGCCACGAGCCTGCAGCACCCAGAGATGAGGAGCAGACAGCCATGGACCTGGCAGCAGAGCAGCTACGTTTGTGGCCCAGCCTGAGCAAGGAGAAGCAGCACGAGCTGGTGAAGAATGAGGAGAGCACTGTGTTCAGCCAGGCCATCCACTACGCCAGCCTCATGGTTTACCTGCTAGTTCCTTTGGACACTAGCAAGCTCAAGCTGCTCCGCAATGCCCCTGTCGCTGACTGGGAGAGCGGCAGCAACAGCATCGTCACAAACAGGTCAGCAGAGCAACTGCACAAAGTATCTGAGGGGAGAAAAGGATGTAATTATTGTTTAACTCGTCTTTACTGTCCACTTACATCAAACACATACTAGACTACAACATATTTTTGGCTTGTTCCGTATTTGTACGGTAGAACAATCAGTCTTACCTGGAGGAAACCTTGAGGTAAGGTTTCATGATTTGGGAGTATGTGCACCCCTCTTAATAAGGTGATGATAAGTATGTGGGCGAATGTGGCGAAACTTGCAGTCTACATGATACCTTCCTGTCAAGCCAGATGGAACTCAGTACCTCTCCTGTTTCCGGCCCACATCCATCCTGTGGGCTTACACCACTACTGCTCAAAACAGAGTCAGGCTCACTGACTTCTGTTGGGAAGTTTAAAGCCCTCAGGGCGTCTTTAATGGGGCTTCACTGTACTCACCCAAACCAAACAAAATAGCAGTGGAAGTGATTTCCCGTGCTCTGCAGCAATTGTGGAGTGAAATAAATCTGGGATGATCCCCCATGTATGTATTTTCTTAGAATTGAAAGGCATGCAGCCAAAAAAGTATTGTTCCGAATTTCAGGCTTCGTTATCAAATCGTTAGAAGAACAAAATTTTAAAGCTGTGTGGAACTTTTGTCTCCCCCCTCTGGCAGAGAGTAACCACACAAACACTGTGAGCATGTGCATGCAAATGAGCTTACCAATCGCTTTCTTCTATTGACTTTAAACCCTCCTCTGAGCGCAGACTTTCTGTTTTTATCTGGAGCATCCACTCCAGAAACTTTTCTTGGACGCTTCTGACGATTTTCTATCATAGCTTCCACCATAATCCTATCTCCTGCTCCAAAGCTGTGGTCTCTACCCCCTTCATGCCCCCTCTAGCTCTGGCTAGTAGGGTTCAGTGATATGACCCTAAAATAACATAAAATATTTTAGGTTGTTTTTGCGATTATGATATTTTCGATATGACAAAATTCTGAAAAGAATTTTATTATTAATTTCAAGAACATGCGGTTGCAACAAAGTGTTATTTTGTATGTTAGCTGAAACGCAAGTTTGCCTTTAAATATTCAGTAAAAACACATAAAAAATTATCGCCCAGTTCTTTAGTTTGTAAACAACAGTAACTCTGAGTGAGGTTCAGATTTTGTGTAAAATCTCAATTGTGCATAAAATCAACCACAATTTACACATCGAAACAGTTACCAAATACCAAAAAATATACCCTTGAATCTATATATATGTATTGCGTTTTTGACGAGCTTCATGAAAGCTTACATTACAACAGGCTTACAACAAAATGACCTGATGGTACAGATTGCTGCATGCGCATGGTGAGAGAAGAAGAGGGCGAGAGAGACGTTGTTTCTTAAAGATTCCCTGTTTCACACCGCTGAAGTCACTGACCTTTTTGGAACTTAACTCCTCCAACATGAAGCCAGTAGCAGTTTGCTTTTACCCATTCTTGGTGTTGCTATGGGTGACGGTACGACGTCATTATGGACTGGCATAACTTTTTGTGCATCTACACGGGAATTCCGTGTACTGCGATTGGCTTGATTGTATTGTGTGAACTTGTTTGACAAAGGCTTGAATATAATAGACACACATTTACATGTAAAAGTCCCACAGTTTAGCTTTAATATTTCAGTTTTTGTTATGTACAGCATTTTGAGCTTCATTAAATATTTTAAATACCTAAATAGCCTGCAGATGAACAAATGTTACTCTTTTGTTTTGTTGTTATTTCTAAAGCAGAAATGCTGCAGCCAAGAATTTGTTTGTGTGGAAATTTTCTCAGTTCTTTCTTTCATTTTTGCCCCAGACTTGTTTGTTTTTCACAGAGGACATTTGGATTTCATCACTAATTGTGAATCTAGAGGGAAGGTTGCATCATTATCTCATGTGAAACACTCTCCTTGGCTAAAAGAGTCTTAACGATTGATCCAGGCATCCACACTTAGTCCATGCCAGGCTGCAAATCACTCTTGCTTTCACTGCTCTTTATAACAGTGCATCCTCAAATCCATTTCTGTCAACACACAGCTTTCAGATATCAGATCAGATCTCCTGGGACATGCTGGCAGACCTCTCTCATTCTCACTGTGTCATCATGTGTGTTTTACAGCATTGCTGGTAGCGTTGCAGAGAGCTTTGACACAGAGAGCGGGTTTGAGGACTCGGAGAACAGCGATGTGGCCAACTCTGTGGTCAGGTTCGTCGCCCGCTTCATCGACAAAGTGTGCACAGAGAGTGGAGTAACCCAGGAACACATCAAGAGCCTGCACAGCATGATCCCAGGTACAGCGCTCACAGTGTCCATTCACACTCTGCGGCTGTCCTAATTCCCTCAGCTTTATGCAGCGTAAACCTTGCATGTGCGTGTGTGTTCTCGGCTCAGGCCAACAGCAACAGAGGCCTCTGAGCTGATTAACTCCTGACATGTTCAATGGCCTTAAAATCTGTAAATACACACTGTGGTTGTAAGACAGTGTGTACATACATGTGTTTCTCTGTACCAGCTCTGTGTGTGCACTTGTGTGTGTACATATGGTGGCTGACCCTGACTTGTGACCCACAGGCATCGTTGCTATGCAGATGGAGGCGCTGGAGGCGGTTCACAGAGAGAGCAGGAGGTTACCTCCCATTCAGAAGGTGAGTGTTGTTCTATTCTTGGCTGCTGGGTCTGCAGCTGTATGACAGTGTATATACAGTTATATGGCAGGGGTAGACTTGTTAAAACCTAGACCAGGGGTGCCACATACAGCCCAGTTTGATCTCAAGTGGGCCAGACCAGTAAAACTGTTGCATAATAACCTATAATTAACAACACCTCCTAATTTGAGCCATCCCTTAGTGTCAAGAAGTACAAGCACATTCTGAAAATGTTCATCTGTTTACAAAACTGATGGTAAACAGCCTGAGATGTCTTGAGAAAAATAAGTGTAGTTTCAACCATAAGTCTCAGTTTTTCCACATTCAGTCAGTCCACTCCTGTGTAGTAATACTGGCAGTGCCAAACCAAACTTTAGTGGAAGCTATTGAGGCGGCAGGTTAAGTTATCCCCTGTCTTCCAAACCATTTACAGTACAAATCAAAAATGTTGGCAGTGCCTTAGCAACAGGGTTCCACTAATATTAGTTTAAGAGAGAAGTGTGATATAAGAGAGAAGTGTGATACAGATTATTTTGTACTGAAGCTGCTGAATGCTTCAATGTCTTTAAATCTGACCACAGTAAGTATTCATTGTTTTTTCAGAGAGCTGTTTTCTGGTCAGGGTCAAAAAGCCTCTTAAGAAGCATTTTACATGAAATAATAATAATAACTTTATTCGTAGTGCGCTTTTCGAGCTAAAAGCACAAAAATACAACACAAAAATGATACTAATAAAACATAAGCATATACTTACGTCTACACCAACATATACACTTAAACACATATATACCTGTAAGCATGCATACATATCCACATGGCTGCAAATACATAGACTCCCATACACACAAGAAGTCTATCACCTATCAGGAGAGGCCAATCTGTAAAAGTACGTTTTCAGACGAGATTTAAAGACGTGAACAGAGTCAGCTGATCTGATGCTCAGTGAGAGGCTGTTCCAAAGCCGAGGAGCAAGAGCTGGAATGGCTTGATCACCCTTTGCCTTCAATCTGGACTCCTGAAGTAGTCACTGTTTAACTTTAACACTCCTGAAACCTGGCACCTCTTAGCCTTTACAAGTGCATCCTTATTGAGGCTCTGACACACCAAGCTGACCATCAGCCGTGAGTCAATGTCTGCAATGCTGAATCAGCATCCAAGACAGCGGAGCCCTTTGGTGAATGAAATCACTCTGACTGGCAATTCAGCTCGGTGCACAAGAAGAGAAACTGAATTGAGGAAAGCCAAACAAAAACGTCAAGAGGGCGTTAGATCGAAAAAAAAACTTGTTACATTAAATGAGAGTTTATAGCCATTGAGCTCTTTAGCAGAAAAGGCTCATAATTGTTTGTGTTACTGTTCGCTAGCACACGGTAAATATAATTTGTTCTTTATAGATCATGTTGTGTTGTTAATGTGCTAACTGGCTAACTAGCATCTTGAAACCGACCTGTTGGTCTTCCAGTTTTTCTTTTTAATGATGAATACAGACTACCGCCACCTGCTGGGATGGAGGATTATTTCCTCTCACGTAGGTGCAGAACGCACATGCTAGTTGATTGTTGGCTGTAGTCTTTGCGGCATGTTGAAGTGCAACTTTTTGGCTGCAACACAGGCAACGTGAGGTGACGCAACATTCTGCCACTAATACTTTAATGTCAGTTTGGTGTGTCTGGGCCGATAGGTGTGCAAAGTCATGCAGTGGTCCAGATTGGACCCTTCCGTGGGCCAGTTCTGGCCTGCAGGCCGTGTGTTTGACACCCCTGATCTAGAACAACAAGCACAAAACTGTCACAAGTTAAATGTCATCAGCCTCAGAATATGCATAGTGCCGATCTCATCTAATGTTTTCCAGTCATCATCGCACTTTCAGATTTTACCACTTGGTCTTTTGGACCTTGCTGTGCTATATGTCTGCCAGCTCTTTCTAATTCCTCTCGCACACACTCACACACACAGACAAACACCATGCCAGCACTGTCTTGGGAGCAACCTGGAGAAAGTGGTGAGCAGTCTGGGCAGATCGTCTGCTGTACTTTGTGGCTAACCTCTCACATGTTTATGTGTTGGACAAAGCTTCCATCCTGGCCTGCTGGCTGCAAGCAGCATGCCAAAAAATACTAAAAAGTGTGTAAACAGCACTGACTCTGGATCCATGACAGGTCGGAATAGTAGTAGTAATGGTAGCAATAACACAAAGAAGAAATACAATGAAGGCATTTAAGGTGCAGCTCTAATAAGAAGTTGAGCTCGCAGCAGTAATGAGGTGCAGAGGGACTCTCGTCTTGGTCTCGCTGTCCATTCAAAGACAGATTCAAGACGCTCTTATTATCTCCTGGCCAGACCTCAGCTCCCCCAGTTTGGCTGTGGCCTTAATGGGAAATGCTGTGAATGATCTAATGTCCCTCCTCGTTCGTATTTGTGACAGTGGAACAACTGAGTGTTTCTCTGCTGGCTGTGGAGGCCAGAAGGAGCTGCAGCAACACTTGACTGTTGTTAGTTACAGTTCATACAGTAGAATAAGTTCCTCATATGGTGTTTGATTTGGTTAATATTCATTTCTGTCAGGAAAACACCGAAATGTGGTTAACACCCGGGTATTTCATATTATATAAGGCACATGTCACGCTGTGTTTCCTGTTTCCTAATTCTTCATCTCCCATTTCCTTCTTTCTGAAGAAGTGCTGTTAACTTCCACGAAAACAGAAATTAACTTTGAACCCACACAATATGAAAAGTACTAAAACCAATACTTCCTGAAACACAACCGCTTTGACATGATTGCAGACAACAATGTAAAACAAAGGGCTACTATTCATTCAGTCTGTTAGTTACATATGATTTTCATCTTAAAATGATCAAACTAAGTAAATAGAATAAAGGTAGCACATACATATGCATCATTTTATATTAAACCTTTAATGCATTACAGTTTTCTGCCATTGTTTTGTAGTTTCTTTCACATGTGTGAGTTTGAGGCACAGAGTTGCACTGTAACCCCTGCCCCACTGAAAAAAAACTGATAGGAATTAAGAAACCAGTCAAGGAAATGAGTCTTATTGTACAAGTAAGAACATATCATGTCAGCTAGTTTTCATGTGTTTAAATTTCAAAAGGATAAAGTGAAAACCAGTGAGTATTTGAGGTCACGGATTTATTGGTTTGGCCAAATAATCGGCAGCGATAGTAAATTTTAAACATTATTAGCAGAATTTGGCTCTGATAGTGGTCGACGCGGGAGGTGATGGTTGTGCTAAATGAAGTAAAAAGGGGCTGATCGGTGGTTAGTGGACTGTGTCTCAGTGTATTGTTCCTCATTTTAACATGTATTTACATGATTTTTTTTGGCTCGACCGCAACAGTGGGGCCAGCCCTGTAAAGGTGAAAGTCCGTGACTGAATGACTCAGTGATGAAGTCAAATTAAAAGCCCTATAGCAGTTCAGAGACAATCCAGGCATATACAAGGTTTTGACATAGTTTTGTTATGTTTTAGCAATCGTGGAGAAAGTATTTTGAGGTTGTTGTTTTTTTATTAATATTTTAAAATTACTCCACTCTATCAGCCAATTAAGCAGCTATCAGCCTCTTCCTGTTCATTATTATATTGACCTTTTAAAAATCCTAAATTAGTCAACCTCCACTGAGTCCTCAGTACAATAAATTAGATAAACAGAATAATTTTTACTCAAAAAACAGATCATGAGTTTAGCTTGGGGGGTTAAAAATTGGTCTCTACAGAGAGTATGAATTTGTTTTTCTTGGCAAATTTGTTTTTTAGATCTTCATCTAATGCTTGGTGTGTGTTTGTGTGTATGTGTGTGTTTTTGATGATGACGTGCATGGGAGGCTAAATACGTCCAATGCGATCATGTGGTGCTGTGATTTGACATTATAATGATAAATTGATTTCCTGGCCTTTGAGAACATGATTCTCTGACGCAAATGCTTCTGCCTAGTCCCTCATTTAAAAACATTTTGCAGTCGAAGAAAAATACCAAATTTGATCTCAGACGTGCTTCTAGGTAGGTACAGTTTGTGTGTACGCATCTGGCCCTGTGCTCAATGTTCTGCTCTGTTTTCCCATCAGCCTAAGATTCTGCGTCCAGCGCTGCTTCCTGGAGAGGAGCTGGTGTCAGAGGGGTTGCGGGTGCTTCTGGATCCTGACGGCAGGGAGGAGGCTACTGGGGGCCTCCTGGGGGGCCCTCATATCCTGCCGGCAGAGGGAGCCCTCTTTCTCACCACATACCGTATCATTTTCAAAGGCACCCCCCATGATCCACTTGGTAAACACTTAACCATTGTAACACTAGCTTTCAAGTTTCAGTTCAATTAAATATCAGGTTTTATATCTTCAAGCTAATTTTCACTTTCAATATAATACACGTGCTTTTGAATTAAAAACTATTTATCGTCATTTTACATAAAATTACATTTTTTTCTTCGACAGCAGTGCATTTTTTGTCACTTAGCAGTTATTTTCAACTAAAAATTTAGTCCCATGTATTGAAACCATTCCATCTTTTTCTGCTCAAATAGCATTCAGCGTTATCCTGTATCACTGTAATGATCTGTCTGGACCACTAGTGGTACATAAGCTCCCTCTAGTGGTACGCAGAGGAATCTCCGAAATGTTTAACAAATGTTAAATACATTTTAATATATATATATAATACAGCATATTGAATGAAATTTTTTAAACAATGGGATCCTTAACATGTCATTTACAATAGGTTTTTCCTTTCTTGTTGTATTTTTGTTTTGATACCAGCCTGCTACATTGTTGCATTCAAGAAGGTAGCACCCGCACACGTCCATCTTTAGTTAAGAGCTAAACTGTAACAGCAAGGTAATAAGTGGAGGCAAAATGAATGGTTTAAGAGGGCCTAATATTTTCTGAGGTGGTACACGGTGTAAAAGGTTTGAAAACCACTGTTCTAATTCGTTGACAGTAGGTGGGCTTGCGCCCTAGTGACGTCCCTGGTTCACGTCTGGCAGGGCACTTCTGTATCATGTCATGCCCCGTCTTTCTCTTTCGTTGTTTCCTGTCACCTCTCTACTGTCTACTAAATAACAGAATTTAAAAACTAAGTTATCAGCAGGTGGTCCAGTGTGTTGTGTCTGTAAGATGATGTCAGTAGCGTGATGCTGATCTTTGTCCCTGTGTGTGTCCAGTCGGGGAGCAGGCAGTAATCAGAGCTTTCCCAGTGTCCACGCTGACCAAAGAGAAAAAGATCAGCATTCAGAACCAGCTGCAGCAGAACATACAGGAAGGCCTGCAGCTCCGCTCTGCATCATTTCAGGTAAACGCTGAAAAAACGAGTGTGGACATCAGTTCCCAAAGATCTTAAACACATGGGTGGATGCAGTGGAGTGTGTTTTAGTGAATGTGATTAATGTGATGGATGAAGTTTTAGATAATCTGTGGTTCAGTTTCTCAGATATTAAATGTTTAAGGTAATTATATTAACTTAATGTCCTTCCTGAACTCACTGGCCTGCGAGAGGGTTCACAAACTGCACAAACTATTATACAAGCAGTAACACTTTATTAAATGACAATGCACAATCAGGGTGGCACATTTGTCAAAGACCCCGCTGGCTTGTGTTTCATAACATGAGCTTAATTTGTAGAATCAAAGCAATTTTCAGCCAAGCATGTGTTTGTACTCTCTAGATGCTCTGCTGTAAAAGTTTTTATGGTTCATTCCTATCTTTTACTAACATGTTCTTGTGTTCTTGTGTTATTGGATTTTGGGTCACTTGGCCCATGTGGACATCTCTTTAGAGTTGAAATTAAATGTGTGTGTGTGCATGTTTGTTGTGGAAACCATACGTAGGCTGGTTAGCCAGTGTTGTGTTAAGATGTGGAAGTTGCAGATCTGCATGCTTTAGCAAATGTTTGGTGGCAAAACAAAGAGGAATCTTAGCACTGATACAGCGAAAATTGACCCACTGACCCATCCCTACATTTAAAGGTGGCTTCAACACATGTTGATGCAGTTTCACTAATATCTCTTGCAGCTGATAAAGGTGGCGTTTGATGAGGAGGTGAGCTCAGAGATGGTGGAGATCTTCAGGAAGCACCTCCAGAGGATCCGCTACCCACAGTCCATCTTCAGCTCCTTTGCTTTTGCAGCAGGACAAACAACACCTCAGCTAATCCTTCCAAAACAAAAAGAGAGGAACACCGGCTTCAGGTTTGTGGTGCAGTTTCACAGAATCAAGCTCTGGACTAAATCATTATTGTAAACAAATTTGCCAAACATCACTGAAGGGAATCACTTCCAGGTGTCATCTGAAACATTAGTGTAAATAAATGAATACCTCAGGAGTTTGTTTCTCCTCTGGAAATGTTGGAAGTAAACCTCCTGTTTTGATGCTGAAACTGCACCCATTAAATGACGTTGCCATCTGTCCTGCACTCCTCACAGAACACTGTCCAAAACTATTGTCAAAGGAGCAAAGCGGGCCGGGAAGATCACCATGGGCCGTGGCAGCCAGTCCACACTGAAGAAGAACGACAGAGGCAGCAGGATGACCTGGCATGAAGATGATGACATTTCAAGTGAGAGGAGTGACACACGTGCATGAGAGGGTGTGTTGGGAGAGGTGAAATAAAAGGCCGTAATTCACCTTTACATGTGTGTGTTTTAGTATCAGATGACGGTGAACCGCCACCCAGCAGCACTTTGCGAGCATCAGAGAAGTCCACCATGGAGCAGCTGGTGGAGCAGTCCTGTTTCCGTGACTATCAACGTCTTGGCCTGGGCACCATCACCGCCAGCTCGTCTCGCTCCAAGTCAGGCGAGCAGTTCAGGATCACAGCCGTGAACAGACTCTACTCCCTCTGCCGCAGGTATGTACCCGCTCTCTCTAATCTCAAATATGCACACACTACAAGATTTTAAAATAATGGCACATCACACACTAAGATTATCGTACCAGAGGGAGCCTGAATGCACCACCTCACTTGATTTCATGAGGAAGCAGATGTAAACAAAACTGGTGCAACATCTTGCTGGCAGTTCACGATGCTTTGCGCAGAGATAAACAAAAGCAGAAGGCTAAACAAGCCTGGATGAATGATTGGGGAGACAAGGTCAACAAGACTGTCTGTTCTTCAGTGAGAGCTGGAGGTGAGATTTTAACTGTTGATTTTAAAAGCTGTCAACAGAAGGATGCTAGCTAACGTTAGCCTCAAGGGCTAGAATGTTTTTTCATTGCTTGGCTACACCGTCAGCTGCTCCATACTAATGTAATCATAAATGTTAACATCCAGACTTTAAATCCTAAATATCAAGCATGTTTGAGCACCTTTATAAATGCTGATAATAATAAGCTCTGAATCTGAAAAAACGCCTGACAAAGTGCTGTGAAACAGGAGCACAGAAACAGCATACTAGCTCCAACAAATTAGAGATTTGAGATTTATATTTATAAGATTCAAATTAACTAAGAATTTCTTAATTGCCATTTCTCAACAAAAAAAAAACAATATCTAAATCCCAAAGAAAAAGAAATACCAACCAAACAAATCAATATTATGATTGATAATAATTATATTAATGATGAGTGGAATATTTGGGTCCAGCCCTACTGATTTGGATTTGTAGCCGGACCGGAAGCTTTGCAAACCTCAATATTTTAAAAGACCAGTGGGGATTCTCCTTTAGCAGACAGATGTTTGACTTATTAACTTAGACAGCCAGATTTAAATTCAGTCTGTCACACAAAAACACAAATGCTGTGACTAATAAAGTCATAATCCTACTTAAATCTTGGCTGCGAATTCAGTGAGAGAACATTTATCTCTGTGAATGAACAAATTGCTTTGTGGTGGTTTATTTGCGGTATATTATCTTTTCCGTAAACCTTGTATGTTTGAGATGTCTCTTCCGTCTCTCTCCATCAGTTACCCGGGGCTGTTGGTGGTTCCTCAGGCCGTACAGGACAGCAGTCTACACAAAGTGGCCCGCTGCTACAGACACAACCGTCTGCCTGTTGTGTGTTGGAAACATCCTCGCACTAAAGCCGTGCTGCTCCGCTCAGGAGGCTTCCACGGCAAGAGTGTGGTGGGATTGTTCAAGTCGCAGAACCCTTCCTCAACAGGTGTGCATTCACAGCAGCTTGAGTTTCTGTTTTAAAGGCTGAGTTGTTTTATTTTTCTCTACTTTTAAAACACATTACTTCAGCTAACCGACCTCAGGAATAACACCTAACTAAAGCTAACTGGCTTGCGATTTTTTAGTTTGTAGAATTGAAACTAATATTCACTATTTTCATTATTTATGCCATTTGTGCTGCTTTACCTCTGAAAAAAGACATTTGATGGTTAGTCTATCAAACACTTGACCTGTGATTCAAACTGATTTCAAAACACTGGTGATTATTTTTTGTCTGAATCGAGTGTTGTGTTCTTCCTGTAGCTCCTGCCTCGTCCTCAGAATCGTCCAGTAGTCTCGAACAAGAGAAGTACCTGCAAGCCATCCTCGACTCTATCCCCGTCTATTTCAAAATGAACGGGAACAACACCCTGTCCAACCGCTCCCTCATCGGCCTCTCACCAGGTACACGGATCATAATGATGTCCAGATTATATTGTTATTAACTGGATGATGCTGAGTTTCTCAATTCTCGCTGCTGCTTGACCATTTAGATTACATAGCTTATGTAGTTCTAGATTATCGACCCCTCATGCTTAAAACAACACACATTGATGTGTTATATAATGTGTCATTTTAAGTTTTTGGATCCCTGATAATGCAGTTAGCAACAAGACAGTTTGACTGCTGGGAAAAGCACAGGTTAGGTAAAACATTAATGAAGGCTCCTCTCTAAAGGCCTTTAATTTAATTTACTTTAATATATTTATTTTTTTATTTATTTATTATAAAAAAGCGCTGTAATTTCTTAAATATTCAGTATTTTGTATAAGTATGTTGGTTACTTCTCAGGCCACCAGTGTGTAAAGGCCTTGAGCCATAACATTAATCCTACATGCGCAGTAGCATGTCTCTAAAACTGGAACACCTAAATGGAATGCAGCCATCGATGTTAATCAATTGCCCCTGTAATTGACAAGTCAAATTGTTGGGTGTGAGAACGTTCTGTTTAAACCACTGAGGTGAGTCTCACCATGACCTTACGCTGCGTTTACGTCATGTGGATGTTGCTGTATTTGCTAGTTTGCAATGTGTGAATCTCCAGTATATCTGACTTGCTTTTGTCAAACGTAGGTGGATACCTCATAACAGCTCACATCAGATAACTACTTATTATTTAATGATAATTTGGTAAACTGAGATATTTCTTCATCACATTATACAAATATAAATCAAGATTTGCCATTGTTATGTCTGTGACCTAAAGGTTGGATTCATTTTCATGCCAAAAACTGGTAAATATAATAACTTCCATATGACATGAGCACATCTTTACCCTAACCATAACCTTATATACTATTATGATTTAAACCTAACTCTTAGATTGGTGGAGTCTGCAGAGAGTTGGTGCCTGTGAGACTTGACTCTGGGATCGTTAGTTTCCTTAAACCAAAGCTACGTCACCTGATTGCCCGCACTCCTACCTGACCTGAATTCCCTATGCGATGGCCTCCACTCTGCCGTGGGAAAAAACTGAGTTTGTTTGCGAGGGACAAGAGGCCACGCCGAGTTCATTTCTTCTGATAAAGAGAAAAACTGCAGAGTTGCACTCTTTATTTTTGTTCACTGCGGCTCTGTTTTTTCTCCAACATCAGGCAATCACTCTCTTCCTTTTTGTGTTTGCTCTGGTCCGCAGCTATTTTTCACCTACTTATCTTTCTGTGTGTGTGTGTGTGTGTGTGTGTGTGTGTGTTTATGAGACAGAGAGAGAAGGAGATTCTGTGGGAGAAATACTGTATCTGATATTTGGCAGCATTTGGAAGGAAATTTGTACAATAAAAGGTTATGTAAGAATCACAGGACAACCTGGGGTCACTGCCGGGCCCATCCATCTCCTGTGACTTCACCCCCCTCCTCCCTGCGTCCTGGACATACTGGACAACATGCAGTACACTGCACTGGGCTGAGGCTGTGTCCAGGATGCTCATATACATGCACACGCTCACATTCGCTCATTTAACCATCATCTTGTGTTTAAAGTGCTCAGATCAGATTACAGGCTCCTAATGGGAAAACTGGATTTAGCTCAATTCTTCAGTGTCAGGATGAGTTCAGCCTGAGCCAAAAGGCAAAAGTAATCACTGCAGTCGGATTTGTTTTCGTTTCTAGATGAATGGAGTGCACATTTGTCATCTTGTCTTGTTTATGATTTGGTGCAGGCACTATGAAAAAAAAAAGTTACTTTCCTGAACCCGTCTCCTCATCTGCCACTTGTTGTAACGTCCTGTTGTGTGAATGTTTTGTCTTCAGGCAGTGACAGGAGGACATCCAGGATGCCGAAGATGGCTCCTGTCCATTTAGACCTCCCATTCTCAAACAGCTTTACCAGAGGAGGTGAGTGTTGTTTCCTACTCAACACGTCCACGTGCCTCCTCCTGCTGCAGGCTAAAATATGAAACACTAGGATCTGTCATCGTTTGCTCACATTTTGGATGATAACTCTAGTCTATGGAGGTTTTTTGCCTGCGCTCCTGGTGTTTCCAGATGTTCTGCTGCTCTCTCTTTTGTCCACATGGGTCACGTGTTCTCCCATTTTTCGCTTGTTATAAAACACATTTCATCTCATACTGTAGAAATATGTGTGAATGTGACATTAAACTGGGCCAACACTACTTACAGGGGCAGTTCAAACCAAAATCAAAAATACTTATTTTACTCTTACATGTGGTGCTATTTACTAATTTAGAATGTGTTGTGAGTTGCTGAGTGTTAGACATGTCAGTCATAGAGATGTCTGCCTTCTCTTGAATATAATGGAACTAGATGGCTCTCAGCTTGTGGTGCTCATCATGAGCCGGTTACTCGAGATAATCCATACACCTTGTTTTGGGTAAATGCTAGAATGTACCCACTGAACGGAGTGGTTCTGCTACTGCCGGCCTACTTTGCTTTGATCACGTGCTGTCAAGGTCGGAGGTGAGTAGGGTAAAGGCCAAGACATGGTTTCCGTGTCTGCATGTCCACGAGGGTCCTCTTTAGTCCATATGATGTAAATGTCATCATCCACCCGTGTCTGTGAGCACCATGAACCCCGGTGCAGATGTGCATGTACAGCTCATTTTTTGTGACCGCGGGGATCTAGGCATACAAAGCACACTGACTGAGCATGCTCCAATCTCTTGCTCCACACTCCAGTCCAGTCCAAAACACTGCTGTCAAGCCAGCCACTGCCGCCTCACCATGGTTAAGTTACTTTTAAGTTGGATATTTACCAGATACTTATTCTGGACCCGGCAGCATCTTTATAGTCTCACGTTCACCTGATGTTGGCAGTAGGATGCAAGCTCACCTCCCAGCTCTCCTGTCTACTGCCAGGGCTAACGTGGACTGTCAGTTGTACTATAAATACAACTGCAAGCTCATCTGTGTGACCACAGCTCTCTGCAAACATTCAGTACGAAAAATATGGAAGTATGAGCCCTTAGGGCAAAGAGTTTATGGTTAGGCCTGGCAAAACACTGTTGTTCAGTTGTAAAGCCCTGTGAGGCAAATTGTGATTTGTGATATTGGGCTTTATAAATAAAATTGATTGATTGATTGATACATTCTAGCGTCGACCACTGTTGTTAGCAGTTTCATGTAGGAACTGCTTTCTTTCTACCAAACTACACCTGCCAGTCATATCACAGTGCAGAAGCAAGCGTGCATCCACTCATGGATGAGACGCTTGTGTTTGTGACACAGCTGAGCTGTAGCATTAACTCCATTGTGCTAGGTGAGCTAGCAGTAGGTGAATGATTCCTTCAGTGCGGTGATATGGTTGGCAGGTGTAGTTTGGTAGAAAGAAAAAAACTGCTCATAACAAGGTCTGTGGATTATCTTGAGTAACCAGGTCATGATTTCTGGAAAGTGACAACAATGTTGAGTTTTTCAAACAAATTTTTGGTGCTTTGAGCACCACAAGCCGAGCGCCATTTAGCTCCATTTTATTAGAGAGAAGGCAGACGTCTCTACAGTCGATATCTCCAACACCCGGCAACTCACACTAAAACAATCTCGACTAATAAATAGCACTAAAGGTCAGAGGGAAAAGATGTATTTTTGATTTGGGTGTGAACTGTTCCTTTAATCTGTAAAGTAAATTGCATTTGCTAAAAGTGATCTAAATGTTGTAAAAATACCTTTAAGAATAGCTGATTCTACAATAAATGCAGACTTCAGGCTGTAATTCCTGTAGTTATAATACCATGAATATAATGCCTCAATGTGAGCAAACATAAACTGAATATTTGTGAAAATACTGGAATCATACAGCACAAGAATTATGAAGGGTAAGAGTGAGACGTAATAACAGACTCTAAATAAACTAAATGCAACCACGGGACAAATGACAGAGTATTCTCAGTCATTTTCTCATCAGTCAAACAACTGTAAACAGATGCTGAATATAATTTGAGCCTTATTATTCAGCCTGATTATTAGGTTGTTATATGCACTTTGTGAAATATCTATTTATTATGTGAAGTGAAGGATTTATATCTTGAAACAGAAATTCATTGCCACATTATCCATTTTGTTATTGTGACCTGTGGTGTTTCTGGCGATGATCATTACTGTAACTGTAATCTCACAGATTAAAACTTAATGTACTGTTCAAGTGATACACCATGATAAACGTGTGAACTGGAATGTTAGCTCTTCAGAGGAAACCATCAGTACAGACTGTTTGGTCTCAGCCAGATGTGCTTGGTGCCGGCACATGTCTGAGGTGTTAGTCAGATGCATGTTAAAGGGGAGTTCTTAAACTGACTCAGCACTAAAAAGGATGACACATCGCTTCTGGTTATTTAAAACATGACAGTTTATCTCCCATGTTTCATTCAGATAGTTGCAACACTGTCCAGTCATTATGTCCGGACTTACAGTGCAGGATTATCACTGACAGATTCTTTGCCTTCTTGGAATCAGGAGTTTCATTTCGAGTCAGATTTCCCAAGAAAGTTATCCAATTAATCTAAGATAACCAAGGTCAAAGATGTAAAGACTTTTTTCCAACATATATATTTTATCCAGAGACAACAGTTCTGAGGAAAACTGTCACTCATAACCTTATAACATTTTCTAAACATATTGATAATGCAGGTGGAGGCAGTGAGCAAACTTTACTGGAAATGAAAAGAGATGTAGTGATAAAATAAGATGCTTCAAAGATCCCGAAGAGGGTGCAGCAGACGGAGGTGGCGTCGATGTGGCTGATGTTATAAATTTCTGAGGACTATGAGGTCATAGAACGGTTACTATCTTGTAGTCATTTTACAGTAAACCGTGACACAAAGCACAACCAGGCAACACCTGTTAATAATATAAATGTACATAGAAAATAATGGTTATTGTGTTCATTTATAATTGTGTTTAATTCTTTCTAAAGCCCTATTTGTATGGGACTAGTATCACCTGGAGATGTGATTTGTAAGAATTGCAGAGATCATCTTTGATTTTAATCCAGTGGGAATCTGCCAAATTACCACCGCCAATGTCCTACCATATTTCGCCAAACATAGACGTCATGTGATGATATTAGTCCCGTGCAAATAGGCAACTCAATGATTTTGGGTCGCAATTTGTTGTTTTTGTTTCCCCTGGGCTTCTTTTCTGCCTCTTCCTAAGTAAAGAATACAGAGACTGTGTTGGCAATTATAAATTAAAGATTTGACGGTATTTAGGGTGCAGATGGCTGCCTGCACCCTAATGTTTTGCTCTCAAAACTGATGTTAACTTTAGTAAATCCAGTAGAATATGTGGTTAACCTCTGTTGACATGTCTCTACCTACGTACAAACTTGACTTCAGTCTGGTGCACCTGTTACAAATACAGACATGTTTCTGTAGTGCAATCTGTTGCATCGGTTCCTGACAGTCTCTTGCACAAAAAGACTTGTTTTCACACCATCAATCATAACCATGAACACACATATTCATGCATGCTATGACAATCATCCTCTCAATCATTTAAGAATGAAAACTTTTTTTACTTTCACTTTATGTGGACCAGCCCAGTCTTTGACCTTTAATGGTAACTCTTCATTTGCATGTTTCTGTGGTCTGAAATGGTTAGCAGGGCAAGTGGTGATGTCCATATGATGTTGACATGATTTATTTTTTCCATGCCCCTCTCCCTGTCCTCATCTTCTCTCTCTACCTCCTGTACAAACAACCAACCAGTGCTTGAGTACAGAGATAAACTATTCACTCACTCAAACCAAAAACCTACAAGTAAGGAGAGAATCCAGCATCAAGGTATAGTCAAACTGTCTCTTCTCCCTGCCAGTCCTCTTAAAGCGCTACTTATCTTTCTAACGCTTCCTCCGAGCCTCATTCCTGTTCCTCTCTCTAACCTTCACAAGTGCTCACTAACCAGGTCACCGCTCCACGCTGCAAACCCCTTACAAAGACCTTGTTAGACATAGTACTAATCATGGCTGACTTTGTGGGTGCTCCTCTGGGAGCTGTGGTCTCTCCCAAACCAGCGTGGCTGCTCTAATGTGGCCTTTCCCATTGTCAATGTGCTGGCTCAGTGGGGCTAGCTGTGGTCAGTTACGAGCCCGGTCCAGGCTGAGGAGGAAAGGAAACTCTTTGTCATGATAGACAAATCATGAATCACACAAAATGAGGCGCCCCCTGATCCTGCTGTATAACAAAGACAGACTCAAATATTCTGTATACGTGACACAAAGAGAGTAGGATTCATTCAATATTTATAAAGAAAACATAAATGCTCCGATGCTGTTTTTGTTGCCTGTTTATCTTGAGTCATATCAGGTCATGTTAATCTTGTTATCAGGTGCAGCATCAGGTGTAAACCAGGGATGGGAATCCAAAACCGGTTCCAAATTGTCCAATTTATCTGGATCACTTATCTCCGAACTCATCCATTTCTTTCGTCAGTGCCAGCATGTTTCCTGACAGTTGCACATTGCAAAATAATGACATCACCACTCGTGTCTGCACTGCTCAAAACTTTATGGACTCGGACGGAGTCATGGCAATGACAAAGAAACGGTCCGAAACATGGCTTCATTTCACGAAGAAAGATGATAAATGTGCTAATGTAATGATTATTTCAAACAAGGATGGAAACTAAAGGAAAATGCTGAAACATCTTTCTGCACAACATTCGGTTCAAATTTCAGGAATGCCACGTATTTGATAGTTTACGCACAAGGGCCACTGCTTCCCAACTGAGCAGCACATCCATTACTGAGGGTAAATATGCTGTTGTAATAACAATACAGCCACGCAGGCAAGTTTAAACCTAAATGAAAATGAATGCTGTACAAATATACTTTGTGTCCAGACTCAGAGATAATAAAACAGTTGTTTTGATGACAAACACAACATACAGAAAATTGATCAGGAATTAATTAGGTAATTGATAAAGAACTGGCCGGATAAGCAGAGTTAATGATGACATTGATATCAATAAAATCGCATCTGTTTTTATCCCCAGTGTAAACAGCTCACATCTGTGAAAAGTGTTACCAGCAGCATTTGAAGCCCTCAGTACAAACCCCAGTTACGTTTCTGTTTGACTTTAATGAGACTCTTGTATAACCGTCCTGATTGCAGAAGCCGACAATAGCAGCCGTTTGACAGCCGTACACATGCAACTCAAAAGGGCTGAAAGTGATTATTGTGAAAAATCATGTCCTTCCTGATAGTGATTCATGCCGTTGGGAAGGTATTGCATGCTGGTTTTCAGAGAAATGTTCTTCTCGACTTGTTGACTTGCAAAGAAAATTCCAACAACTTCTGCTTCTAATATCTCAACACACCCGACCCGCAGAGGCGACTGCTTTGTTGGTGGACTGAAAGAATGACGGCCTTTACATAATCCCTGTTGCACTGCTGTGCATGTAAATGTAGTCCGCATGTCATGTGTTGTTCATCATTCAGCCTTAGTTTGTTTGACAGCATGTGTACATCAGTGGCATTTGAACAGGCCGGCTCCTGCGTGTGTGACTTTTGTTTGTATCTGTGTGTTTGCAGGCATGTGGGCTAGCCTGCGCTCCAGCAGCAGACTCAGTCATCACCCGTTGACAGGAGACGTGGGCGCCAGACTAGCAGGGAAGGATCTGGCGCCCCCTGCAGGTAGCAGCAGTCTGCAGGCGCAGCTCCTGAAACAGCAAGCTGCTCTCTATGTCTTCGGAGAAAAGTCACATTTAAGGGTGAGAATACAAAGAAAGCTGCTCTCTGGGGGCTGAGCGGACATTTTGTTTTAAACTGTGGTAAATGCACACTCAGTGTCCACTTTATTAAGAACACCTGTACAGTCTAATGCAATCCAATACAGCTGTTCATAAAATCCACTTTTATTATGCCTATGATGTTTAAATTTGTTGGTACTGTCATCAAGGTATTAATTTATGAATCAAAGTCTATGTTTTAGGGTTGAGGTCATAGATAGTGATTGTGTTGTACTGCAGTGATTGAAATATTTAAACGTTCAGCCTCTGCCACGAGTTTTACAAATGCAAACTTGAGCAAAATAACCCAAACAATGACAGTTTGTTTATTTGAAAAAATACTGAAATAATATTGTAAAATCTTTAAAAACTATATAAAAAAATGACATGAATAACCTGTTATGTGGCTCGTCCCACTTATGATCATATGGGATACAGTGTTTCCATGCTCAGACACAAACAAGATACTCCAAAAAGCCAATCATAAACAGGTTATCCATGTCCATGTAAACGCACTCAGTGTTACCAGAAACAGGACATTATGAACTTTGTAAATGTAGGATTTCTCACAGCATGAATGATTAAAGACAGGCTTGTAAATACGCGACAACACAAGAAGAAAAAAGCTAATAAGGTAAAGGTCAAGAACAAACAGAAATCAGGGTGCTGTTGTTTGTCCCTCAGAGACTGTAGTTTGTGATGTTTTCATTTTATATGATAGTTCAAAGGCTTTTCCTCTCGCAAATGTGTAGTCTCGCTCACCAGACCTTTCTCAAGAAAAGAAAGGTCTGGCTGGGTCGACTCTCACTGTGAGATTGGAGAAAAAAACGCCCCAGCTGCTTGTACTTCTTTCAACCAATCACAATCGTTCTGGGCGGTGCCACAGCAACGGTGCGCTTGCAAAAATATTGCCGGGGGGAAACAGGTTTTGGTGTAACACGCCCACAAAAATATCACCTACAGGACGCGAACCATGGCAGAAAAATGGCTACATCCCCGCAAGATCAAACACTGCAAAAGTTAGTAAAGGACGTGTTGAAAACGGTTGAAAACTGCTACACAACCGAAGGTGGTAGGGCGGGACTTCAGCGGGTGGCTCGTTCCGCCCAATGAGAGGCTGATCTCTGCAGCAAACTTCCGCCCACTCAGACTAGCAAATGTGTAAATGAGTTGTACAAAAAAAAAATCACTTTTCAACATAGTGCAGTCCAACACCACCATGTACAGCCTCAAAACATCCCATAGATTTGTGACACCCCCTGTCGTTTAGGTGTTAAGACACCCACCATGAACTACAGCGCCCCTGCTTTAGGTCTGACCAGGGACTTTTACTGCATCTCTTTCTTCCTCATTTCCTGTCGTCTGTGTCTGCTGTCACTCTCTAAAGAAAAGTGCCCAATAAATAATAACAACCAAACAAAAAAAATGTATACCATATGTGCATGCAAAGAAAACTGAAGTATTTAATGTATTTTGTGGTACTCAGTGTAGTCTCATACTTCAATATGTTTTAATAGTATTACTGTTTTTTTATATGGGCCCATGTCCCCCCGTAGAGAGCAGTTTTAAATCTGAATGGATTGCCTCAGTAAAATAAACTCAAAATTTCTCGTTCTTTGTCGGCAGGGCCTCAGAGTGGACTCCTCTCTGAACTGTGAACTGGTGCCAGTGGACTTTGCAGACACACGGCAGGTCAAGGCCTCTTTTAAAAAGCTGCTGAGAGCCTGTGCTCCCAGCGCCACCTCGTCTGACTCAGAGGACTCCTTCCTCAAGGCCTTGGAGGACTCTGAATGGATCCTGCAGGTGAGCGCACACACAAACAACACTGTTCCTGTTTTTCTTTCTTAAAAGGACTCACATTCACAGTGACTCAGTCAGACTCTAAAAATTGTGTGAGAACGACCCGGCAGTCCGCTCTTACTGCTCATCCTGTGTATCAGATTCACATAATGAATAAATCCACTCTGAAGCCATTTTCCCAAGGGAAACAGCAGAGCTCTTATCATGCTGGTTATCTGATTGACCCCCCGCAGCCTTCGTCCGTACATTGAACATATCATAGAAAAATATTATCTGTGGGAAACCCTGCATAGGCGACAGGCAGCACTCAGCAAGCAATTTACCAGTAGACCAAACATGGTAACGTATGCACAGCGAGGATTAATTGTGTGTGTGTGTGTGTGCATTCTGTACGTGTTCACATGCACATATGTTGATCTCCCACAGCTTCACAAGATCCTGCAGCTGGCACTGATTCTGGTGGAGCTTCTGGACAGCGGCTCATCTGTGCTCCTCAGCCTGGAGGACGGCTGGGACATCACTACACAAGTGAGTGAAGAAGCGCACAAGTAAGATGTTAGACCAGAGAGTTTGTATTTAGGTTCCTTTCCATCAACCTGTTTTCCTACCAATTTTTATGTTGCATATAACAAGGGGGAAATACCAGAGATTAAGATGGTCGGTAAGCTGTCTGAATGAAAAGCCCATAAATGGAGAAATAAGCAGACGGGGGTTTTAAGTGTACGTGACCACAACTTCTCTGGTACAAGTCCAGATGGGGGTCCTTGTTACATTTCACTCTCCTCTCTGTAAGCATAGCAGTTGATAAAAACTGCATAGGGGACGCATGGATCAAAAGAAACACATTAAATAAAAAAAAAAACACACCAGCATCATTCTGAGTGGGAAGGAGCAATTAAAATGTTAAAAGAAAAAAAATTACTTGTAAAAGATGAACTAACAACAGAAAATAGCCGACTGTTAATAAAAAACTTGTTTACATTGTAAGTAACTTTTAACAGTTTCTTATTGGCTTTAATGTGAAACAAACAAACGTCAACAAATGTAAAAGATGTAAAAAAGGATCCAGGTGCAGCCATATAACCGTTAAACAAGAGAGTATGTCAGATAAAAAGTGCTTTTCTTATAGACAGCTGTTTATTCAACAGCCAAACTGATGCAACTGGACTCAAAGTTTTGACAGAGCTGCCTTGTTGCCCTTCATTATCATAATCTGATGCACTATATTAAGACTTAAAGCAGAAACAAGTACCTCACATAATAATAGAAGGTTATTAGTGATGGTTTAAATGTGAATTTTGGTTGTTGATAGGGCTGGGTATCAGCACTCAATATCAATCAGGGGGTGGGGGGGGGGGTCCTGCCTCAGGTGGAGGAGTTTAAGTGTCTTGGGATCTTGTTCACAAGTGAGGGTAGGATGGAGCGAGAGATTGACAGGCGGATTGGGGCGGCGTCAGCAGCGATGCAGGCTCTTAACCGGTCCGTTGTGGTGAAGAGGGAGCTTATCCAGAAAGCAAAGCTCTCGATTTACCAGTCAATCTACGTTCCAACCCTCACCTATGGTCACGAGCTCTGGGTAGTGACCGAAAGAACGAGATCGCGAGTACAAGCAGCCGAAATGAGTTTCCTCCGCAGGGTGGCTAGGCTCAGCCTTAAAGATAGGGTGAGGAGCTCAGACATCCGGGAGGGACTCGGAGTAGAGCCGCTGCTCCTCCACATCGAGAGGAGCCAGTTGAGGTGGTTCGGGCATCTGGTAAGGATGCCTTCCGGACGCCTCCCTTGGGAGGTGTTTCGGGTATGTATTGACGACAATAACAGCATTCGATCCTCTTTGTCCTCTAGAATCCAGAAAAAAAGACATTTGTATGGTTTCGCTTTCAGCCAATCACTGCAAGTTTTCCTCGATTTCATGCAACGCAGCAGCTACAACCAACACAGTCTGTGGTCTGGTGACATTAAGTGCTGTTTATTTGATGGAGTTGGCAGTTAAGTGTGCCTTTAAAGGCCCAGACAAACCAAACTGACATCAAAGAACTTGTGGCATTGAAGGCCGTATGTTGCATCGCCTCACGTCACCTGAGTCTTGGCCAAAAAGTTGCACCTGAACACACACAAAGACTACAGCCAATGGCCAACTAGCAGATACATTCTGCCCCAGTGTGAGAGGAAATAACTCTACATAGGAGCAGGCAGTGGTAGTCTGTATTCGTTATTCAAAAATGGAAACTGGAAGACCGACAGGACGGACAAGATGCTAGTCAGCCAGTTAGCACTTTAACAACACAACGCAATGTTGAAAGAACAAATTATATTAATTGTGCACTACAGAACAATAACACAAACACTTACAAACCGTTCCTATTAAAGAGCTCAATGGCTTAAAAATAATTAACCTAATTATAAAGTTTGTTTTGATCTCAGCCCTCTTGACTTGATTCATTTATTTGCTGTTTTCACTTTTTTGTCTTATGGGCTGAGCTGAACTACCAATCATAGTGATTTTAGATACAGACGGGCTCCACACCAAATCAACATGCTTAATGTGCCAAGGAACAACTGACAGGGGTCTACAGGGGCCAACTAGCACCAATGGGGCAGGAAACACCGCAAAAACTAGGGCGACAGACATTTACCAATGGCCCGACATTGACCAACGGCTGGCCGTCAGCTTGGTGTGTTAAGGCCTTAAGAGTGATGATATTGGAACTGGTTGTAATTTTCTAAGAAATACCCAGCTCTAGATGTTGTCAACAACATTTTTAGGGATTCTCCACAGAGTCAGACTGCCCTTCTCAACGGGCCATGTGTGAATCATAAATCTGGCACACCTGCTTTTCCCGCTCATCCCGTAATCAGCCCTGTCACTGGTGACCCAATTATGCGGAGACAAATAATGAAAAGGTCTCGAAGCCTGTCTGATTTGTGCTGATTTCTAAAGTTCACGGTGCTGATTTTAAGGCACGTAAACAAAAAGTCACTTTCGATCCTGATCAGATGTCGGTATCCATTTGCTGCTGCATCCAGTATTTCATCGCATGTTTGCTTTCTGAGATCATATTTTCCACGTTGACCTGTTAAGGCACACATGTTTGTGTTGCAAGTGTGTGTCCTTCAAAATGTGTTTATGGGGTTTGCGGAGCCCTGGGCTGCTGTTTAAAAGCACACTTTGTGGACCCCTTATGCCAGGCACGTGTTCGGCCTGGAGCATCTCTCTCCACGGGCCACCGGCTCCATCACGCCAGGTCCTGATCAGCCCGCACAGGCAAATGGCCTCCATATGCTCTGGCTCTCCTGCCTCTGTCCACGGACCATAGACACCCAGCAGACAGGATGCAGAACCGTCTTTGCTTTCTTTTTTAAAATCTCTGGTTTCTGTTTCTCCGTCTAACCCTCGGCCTCTCTCCTCTCATGCCTTGCTCTCTCTTAAATCCACTCCTCAGTCCGCTGTAGTCTTACAAATAATCTGAGGGGCTCATTTCACTGCCGGGTTTGTGGGGGGACTTTCTCTACCACTCAGGGTTGGATGTGCTTTTAAACCTCACGGGGAAGCCATGAACTGTTTTTCTCGCTCATTCCACACGCGTCAGGGCTCATTAGTTGTGTTGGAGGAGACACGGGCAGGGAAGCAGGCCAAGCGCACTGCATGTGTAGACAAGTGGTTCTCAACTGGTGTTTTGTGGAGCGAGCTCAAGTGCGCCTGAAGACTTTGCTGCAATGTTATATAAATGTAATTGATAGCAGATGATCAGTTTAATGTTGTGTTGTCAGAAAATGTTGTGTTCTGCTCTTGAAAGGATGCAAAGCAAAGTCATACCATCTAAGAAAAAATAAGTATGTGTGCTGAATTATAATCATGCATTACAGACTGAAAAATATCTGCACCGTCGTGGTGACACAGCTGCCACATTCCTTCAGTGGTAAAATGATCAAACAATTTATTTACCAGAATATCAGGGGCCTTTAACCCTCTTCATTTAACATAATGAGAAGTATCACATTCAGTAAGTCACAGATGCTCTGACACTGTGTTGTTGAGCAAGTATTTTTTCTATTTTTGTTAGACCAAACGAGGTAATTACAGATATACTGTTATGTGCATAAGTGTTAGCAGAGACTGTAACAAGAACCAGAATGTTGGAGGTCATTAGAAACCATTAGTTTGTCTGTCAGAGAGCTTTAACACGTTTATTTTTCAACTGTAAAATCCACTCATTATAGTCACAATTCTTAACTAGCCACTTAGAAATGATTATTTATATCAGATAGAATCATATCAATGTAAAAATGTTTAAACTTTCAAATGTTAGTGTTGGTCTTGACCTCAAAAAAATCCATCCAAGATTCATATAATCAGAAATTATCCATCAGAAAAATTCAAATACAACTTCAAACTAGACGTTGTCACAGGCTCAAACACATTCGAGTTATTCTATCTTTTAACAGGTTACACGTTGGCTGCAGTGAAGACGTTACAGATGTGGGCAGTTCACAGAGCAAATGTGTTGCACAATGTATCGTTTTACTGGCTACACCTGCAGCACACACACAGCGTAGGGTTGTCACTGGCAAACAAGACGATGAGTTTTCATTTTAGGACTGTGTGGGATTGTTTCCTCAGGTTTTGGTCTAAGTACAGTGCAGTTAGACTTGAACTTTTTTTCACAGAGTTTGTGTAATGTGGTTTAATTACCATCTATAGACTACAGTAGGCAAAGTAAAGGATAAAGTCACCAAGTAACCGCCAGCTGGTACCAGGGGGTTGCCTAAGGCACCAAATACGGTAGGGCTGCCACTGGGGTCAGTTCAACCCTAAAATCAAAGATACAAATTTTTCCTCTTACCTGTAGTGCTGTTAACAGTCTAGATTTTTAATTTTTTAATGAAACTGTATGATCCATTTCTATGTAAAAGGGCCACACACACCTCACGCAAAAAAATTGAAATAGAAGACTGGCCTTTTTATCCCATTTCATTGATTACAGTGAAAGTTTAGTGTTGCTGCAGCCACTCTGCAAACAGCCACATTCATTACTATATCTCTCAAAACATAGGTCAACGTTTCTATGAAATACAATTCCAGAACAATATGAAGCGTATTTTCCTGGAGCAGTGTGTATTTTCATATTAACCAAACTTTGATAGTGTACCTTGGGAATTTTTTTAAGTACACTATAACAGGACCAAACACACCATGATCCAGGAGAAACACACAGAATTATATTTTTCCAGTTAATGGATGATTGTTAATACTGCAGGTAAGTCTTATCTTTGACTCGTCCCTTTCTCATATTTCACCCTCACCTTTTCTCTTTCTACCTGTAGGTGGTGTCTTTGGTGCAGCTGCTGAGCGATCCTTTCTACCGCACTCTGGAGGGTTTCCAGGTGTTGCTGGAGAAAGAGTGGCTGTCCTTTGGCCACAAGTTCAGCCAGCGGAGCAACCTGAGTCCCAGCAGCCAGGGGGGTGGCTTCACACCCATCTTCCTGCAGTTCCTGGACTGTGTGCACCAGGTGAGGTTTTCATTCACAACCGCATGTTCTCCACACAGTCAAGCATCCCCTGCCTCTGCTACGTGACTTCTCTCCACTTCAGCCCAGATGACTCAACATCATTCATACTGTCTACATGAGCTCATCACATTCCTCAAATGCATACAGGCGAGGGGGGGGGGCGAGAAATTCAGCTGTCATTATCTATACATTTGGTTTAGTTTTGCACTTGCATTCCCAACACCGTGTGTGTAATTTCAACAGCGTATTGCACCAGGGAGACTGCAGGGAGGCTGCTGCCCAGATGGTCCATGAACCCAGTGATCAGCACTGAGCTGCCTGCGCTCGCGTGTTTCAGCATCCCTTCACATTTCAGTGCGTGTTTAGAGCTGCATGTGGAAAATTGCAGTTTGGGGGATTGAGAGTCTCTAGGAAGGTCGGGTGTACTTGAGGATTTCAGGGGAGGGGAGTTAAGAATGAAGCTCATACAGCTGAGATCCAGGGAGCTGTGTCCGCTCTGAAATGCTAACTTTAGAGGATGTCGTGCTTTTTGTGTCTCCTGGGGTCACACAGATCCACTCCCATACACTTACATCAACACATAGTTTCTGCATTTGTCTTTTGAAACTGTAGGCCTGGCAGCTAAGACAGTTTGGCGGGGGTCCTGGGGTCTGGAGAGCTGTAAACACGGAGGGGAAAGGGGATTCGGACAAGGGCTGAAAATAGAAGTGCCTCATCTCCAAAACAGCTGTTGTTTTTGCCAGTAGACCCAGGTGGCCTCAAATATTCAACACTTCTCTCCCGTTGGCCACCTCACAGCCCTGAATGGGAACAATGGAGCTGCAGTCCTGCTGGCTCAGTGTGGATTGTGTCTGGCAGGGATGATATCACTGACCTTTGCCCCCCTCCTACGAGGACAGGAGACACTGTTTCCTGTTTCTAATTGGTCATTTATGCACCGCAGGGATGTGAAGCCACAACAGGAGGACACGTTCCAGCTGTCACACACACACACACACACACACACACACACACACACACACACACACTCTGACCTTCACTCTCTGTCTCTTAAGTCTAATCTTTATCCATCTTTTCACGTCTTTGCAGATTTTGGAGCAACATCCTCTGGAGTTTGAGTTTAATCAGTATTATCTGAAGTTCCTGGCCTATCATCACATCTCTAACCGCTTCAAGAACTTCCTGTTGGACTCAGACTATGAGCGCTTGGAACATGGTCAGTGTCCTTTACAATTTAAACCAGAGGGGGTTGTTTTTTTAATATTATCTGTTTTTTTCACTGAGGAAATGCTGCATTACAGTTGGCTGTGTTACTTTAATATAAGCGGGCACGTTTTAACAAAGATTACTGCACCAAAATTAATACGATCTCCATGTAAGGAGCAAAATTAATAAATAGAAGAGTTCCCAGAACTGCAACACATGAATTTCTTCACAGAAGCAGAATCAGACGTCTTCAATGGTCCTGCTTGTTGCACCAGATTTTAAATGTGTAGCGACAGTCGCTAGATCTCCCAAAACACAAATTACACCTATGTGGTAAAATACATTATTAAAGTGTTTTTATTGAGCCAAAAATGAAATTACATATATCATGTTGTAGTGACATTGTTCATTTGAATGAAACAGTTTTGAAATGATAAGCTCACAGATATAGGAGAACATGAACAAAACATGTAAACAAGACAAAACATGGGTGTATTAAATGCGTGGGAAGTAAATAAAGGGTACATTTAACAGTCTAGATACAGGACTTCTTTAACCCCCTCTATTCCCTTATCCTTTTCCCTTGTCTCACTCAGAAACTCATAGTCAGAATAGGATACTGTAGAAGAGTGGTTTAGGAACTGCACTTTGTGCGAGGTGTGATACGAGAGGTTGCCAGATTGTGATATATTGTTGGAGTCTGCCCTTTAAGACGTATCTTATCCTTTCCAAGTGTAGTGCGCTGGTTAGGTCACGTAGCCACATATTGTAGGTTGGAACTGTTGTTTCTTTCCATGACCTTAGTAATAGCTTTTTTGCTGTAATGAAACAGTAGAGGTTAGAGAGTTGTTTTAATACTTCAGATACACCCAGAATGATTAATAAAGGTTCCTGTTTCTGAGATGCTGTTTTAGACATTGGACCAAAAAGATGCAACCTTAGGGCACAAGACACAGCTGTGAGAAAGGGTTGCTTCTGAGGTTTAACGTTACACACTAAATTATGTTGGAATTTAATGTGAAGATACTCAACAAATATTGTCTTACTTATATTTGATTTAAGTTGAAGCTATACTATGCAGTGGGTCACAGGTGTAAAGATACTCGCTGTCCCTCTTGGATGCCTGCTACTTACAGTCTGGCACCTGGTCGCTACCTTTTTATAAAGACCTGCATAGTGTATCTTTTAATTATGAGGTGAGTTGTCATGGTTTTTGCTTATGCTTGAAGATACATTTTAATGAATGCGTGTAGATCTTCACTGATGAACGTAGCCAGCCAAAACCTTCTCTCATACCTTGTAATATAGCACATAAACTCTTTTGTTGAATTACATCTTTTACGACCAGTGTTGCATCAGCCTAAACAATCTGTGAGATTAATTGGCCCATGTGCTCAACAGCTTCTCCCTTGTGTTTTTTCACAGGCACGTTGTTTGAGGACAAAGGTGATAAACAGGCCCGGAGAGGAATCTGTATCTGGGAGTGCATCAACAGGATGCACAGGAGGAGTCCCATCTTCTTCAACTATCTGTACAGCCCCTCAGAGAGCGATGTGAGTGTCTCTGTCTGCCTTTCTGTTCGTTATGTAACAGAGCTCCCTAAGCATCCGACAGCTACAACTGATTCACGCAGCTCCCACACTGAGGAGTGATGGTGTGGTTGAACTTTCTTGTCCTGTCATTTATATTAAAAAAAACTAAAAATGTAGAAGTTTGCATGGTCTCCCCGTGTCAGCGTGGGTTTTTTCTTGGTACTCCGGCTTCCTCCCACAATCCAAAGACATGCAGTTCCCGCACTGAGGCGTGATAGTGTGGTTGAACTCTCTTGTACTGTTGTATATATTATAAACAAAAAGTGTACTCTTACTATATAAAGCCAGTCAGCCAGAAAAAAAATAAAGTCAGCTGACAGAGAACATGCACAGTAATGGTTTTAACTGTGATTCTGAACATAATAATGTATTAATATTTACTTTAGAACACCATGTGGGAATTTAATTTGAAAGGACAGACACAGGAAGTGGCCACGCTCAGCAGTCAGACAGGAGTCAGGTTAATTTCCAGGGCTGGTACCTGTGGTTATCACACAAGCTAGTTAATAACACGTTGGGCAGGAAATCCAAAGTGTGGGATCATTTTGAGAAGGTGAAGGACGAACCCAAGGTGATATGTAAACTCATCTTCATTGGTCGACTACAAACATGACGTATCATCTGAAACATGGAAGTAGCTACATGCCCATTAGCCACTTAGCACAATCATTACTGCTTTGCCAACAGCGTCATTAACAGGCGGCTCGCTCAGTGTGTGACGTGCACTTGTAGATAAAATATAGGCCTATATTAATGAAGGTTCATTAGTACGGTTTTGTATTTCTCTGTAATGTAGCACAGTGTTAACAATGTTACTGACACTATTCTTATTCACACCTTCGACTCAAACCATTGTGTTGGCCCTAAATGACGACTATTGGTCGACTAGGAAAATTCTTAGTCAGAGGCAGCCCTACTTTTTGATGATTATAAACTAATGGAAATACACATTCATAATTATGAATATTATATTCAATTTCTGCCAATAGATGCTCCTAAATCCTACACACTGGACCTTGATTAAACAAAAATATTCTATGGCTACTTATGTTGTTTACCTCAGGTGTTGGTGATAGATTTACATTAACTAAATTACTGTACTTTAAGGTATCATTTTTATTATGCTCCTCTATACTTCTACTCCACTACATTTAAAGGCAAATATTGTACTTTTTACTGAACTACATTTATTTGATAGCTTTCTTTACAAGTTACTTAATAGACTATTAATGTAAAATATATATATCATCACATATTTAGTTACCCAGCAGTGTACAAGGTCGTTAAAATGTCCCCCTAACACCTGCAAAATCATGGTCACACATTAATGCATTGTAATTCTAATCCAATAATATCACAGAATATTATCTGATCATCATGTGCAGCCGGCGACACTCTTGACTCATGCTTGTTTCACGCTTGACTGCACAGCCAATGTGATGCTCATACATGCCTGTATGATGTCATGTCTTCAGACACGGGGTCCCATGTGGTAGGTTTTCACCTGTCCATGCATATCCAACATTTTCTAACTGCACTGACATGGATAGGTGGAGAAAATGGAGATATATCATGCTGTGTACGTGAGTTTTTGATACACCGTCTCAGACAGTTACGGAGACTATCTGTTTGGCGCCAGGAGAAACCTGCTTGGAGTATAAAAGATACAAACATTACCTCATCATGATTCCACGTCCGCTCATACCGTCTGTGCATAACTGAGACGTAACAAGATGTTCTCTGCAGGGTTCAAAGAGCAGATTAAGCTTGTTGAAAATACCCCGAACACACTGTTATTTTACCATTACAAGTTATTGACATTTTGATTGTCCTCAGACATGAAGCTGCGTATTATTTTCCCCATTTTCCCCACAGTATTTTACATAATGGACACAATAAGATTTTATCTGATTCTCACTGAAGCGTTTGTGTTTTGTAGGTGACCCTGAAGCCTTCAATCAGCATCCCCAGTCTGAATAAATGGGACTACTTCACGGATGAGTCTCTGTCCACGGGGCCATGTTACGACTGGAGGATGATGGCTGCGAGATCAGAGAGCTCAGAGGAGGTAGACTCACTCTCCAACAGTAAGAGGAGGATCGTGTGGCCGTGTTACAGCAGCGTGGGCCGCGCCCAGCCTGACGCCATCACCAAACTCCTCCATGTAAGAGTTTCTTCCCAAAACTCTGACCTCAGGTTTTGACTTGTTTGTTCTCGTATCACATGTCATATTTGTTGTCTTTCTTGGCTGTTGTTGTTGCTGCAGGATGTCAGCAGGCTGGAGGGTGAGCTGAACCAGGCCTCTGAGAAATGGCAGACAACTCTGGAGAGAGTCCGAATCAGCGTTCAGGAAGACCTTGCACAAGAAGGAAATGTGCGTGTTGGAAGATTAACGATGACATGCTGTATTAAAAAATACCAGGAATAGTCAGATACTTCACATCTCACTTGTTAAATTGTGTAAAACTGTTCTTTTCCCACTCATACTTTTGTTATTTCGTGTGTGTTGCAGCTACGTAAACAGTCGGCGGTGTCCATCTCAGGCCTCATTCCCACGTCCAGCCTGCAGGCCTTCCAGCGGCGCTCCATGCTGCACCTGCCAGACAGTGGGTTGGGCGAAGACCGCAGTACTGCCGCAGCCAACGGAATCAACCGCCGCGCCGCAACACTATACAACCAGTTCACCCCCAAGAGCGAGGAGAACAGGTGGGTCGTGAACTTCCTGAGTGCCGGAACAAATAAGAAGTCCACATTTGATTCCCTTGAAACTGCTGCCGAGGGGCCTGTCCAGTTTTGGAAGATGAGTCAGCGCTGTGGAATGTGTGTGTGTGTCATGTTTGTGAGGATTTTCTGTACTCTGTTAAACTCGGGGTGTGTAATTTTACAATTACTGCGAGGTTAAAGTACAGTCTCTTGGCTCTAATATCTGGATATTTTCCTCTCTGAGTTGGACAGTTGTGGAATGTTTTGACAGACAAAAGTTTTAACAGATGAAGTGCATCAGAAACACTTAACATTCAATACATATTTTGAGGCATAGAGCCACTATCATCTTATCTATAAATCATATAAATAATCATTTAAATTATTCCAATTTCTATAAAATATTTAATTATGTAAACCCATTCACACGCACTCACACACCAACAGCCATCGCGATCATTTTCAGGTTCAGTATCTTGCCCAAGGATACTGCAGACTGGAGATTGAACCACCATTCTTACGACTGGTGCACAACCCACTCAACCTCCTGAGTCACAGCAACCATGTTAACTCTCCTGCAGCACAGCTATGATATTGTTCCTCATGACCTCGATATTTTGCTTCCTTTTTTTCAGTTCAAATTTATCTGTGTTTAATTTTCTTGACAGTTTGTTGATGATAATTTAAAGATCCCATACCCTCCTGAGACCTGAACTTTTGTTTGGTATGCATTTTTAATTTCTCCCAGCTATTTGGGGTCAGTAGGACCAGATAAGTATAAAAAAAAAACTACACATTGTCAACAATAATAAAGTCCCAATCTCCTCAAACGAGACGATTATAAAGTCCCAATGTCTTCAAACGAGTACTTTCTAATTAACAGCGTCTTAGTTTGTTACTGTTGCTAAAATTGGTCACCTTTGTTGCCATATCAAACTACAAACATTATTAATCATAAATAAACAAGTTTCAGCCATAAACTGTGATCAGGTTTTAGAGCTTGTCCTCTTTCGTGTCGGGATTGGCCGCATACTGACTTGGCAGAGATGGCTTCCATCTTGTTTTTACATGGATTAGTGTATTGTGCTCTCACTACCACTAGATGGCATAAAAAAGTGTCCACGAAGGAGGACAACAGGTCTATGTTAGGTAGAATGAAATAGAAGGTGCAGTAGACCCAAAATGTGATGTCCTCATATGAGCAATATACCTGTATTCACGCTCCATTTTTCTGATTGTTCAGCATTTCTGCACTCTTGGCGTCTCTGCACTGTCATTGCAGCCGGGGGATGACTGTAATGGCACTCTCTATCTGTAGAGACCGTGTCACTGGAATTGCATTGCTGATGTCATTCACATACACTGCAAAACATGCTGACAGGAAATACAAAGGGACCCATTTAAAATGTTGATGTTTCAAATTTGAAACTGTCTGAATCGTTGTGACATCACAACTTCATGGGAAGTCCTGACGGCTTGTTTAAGGCACAGTTTAAGAATGTGTGCACTTCTCTTTGGACTGAGCGTTTGGATACTTTCACAGGATTTATATAGCATCTATACCTGCTTTGTGATAAGAAAGACATGGAAATCTCACTTTTTACAATCAGGGGCCTTTAAATACGGGATTTTACATGTTAATTGGTTCCATTTCAGAAGGTTATGAGAGTTGAAATCTCTATGAGAAACCCTGGAAAAAAATATAATCAGAATATTCTGGACTTTCCTATTACAGAATAATAAAACTACGCATCTTTGGCCTCTTTACACAGCGGGAACAAAAGTACAAACAGTACTAGAGTTGTTCTAGTACATATGGAGAGACATGACAGTCTGGCTTTGAGCTGTCCACTGTGTCCGTTTGCTTTCTGTGCAACAACTGGGATGAACTTCATCTGACTGTGATCATGGACAGGAAAAATGAGTCAAAAAGAATTAGGAAAGTTTTCAAAGCTGACTGCTTTAACCATCCTTTGCAATCCAAAAGGTAGAGACATGACATCCAGTCAAGATGCACTTGGATCTCACTGTGTGTTGTTCTTCAGGTCGTACGAGGGGATCCTGTATAAACGTGGAGCGCTGCTGAAAGGCTGGAAACCTCGCTGGTTTGTATTGGACATCACGAAACACCAGGTGAGCCGAGCTGCACCACATTCATGTCTAAAGAAACGCTGAACCCTCACCTGAGTGACGGACTGCAGGTTAACATTCATGTTTTCACAGATGAGGTACTACGACACCGGAGAGGACACAAACTGCAGAGGCCACATCGATCTGGCAGAGGTGGAGTCTGTGATGATTGCCACGCCCACTATAGGAGCTCCCAAACACATCAGTGAAAAGGCTTTCTTTGACGTGAGTACAAGTTAACCCAAATGTCCACTGGATGCAGCTGCTGTGTCACATCCCTGTGTTTCATGGGGCCAGTTCACAAATATTTGCCCCAGAAGTGGAGCATGTGTTCCTCAGCAGCCACATTTCAAACGCTGTTAGAGTTGTTTTGCTGGTATTTTCTGTGTTTCACGAGCCCATTGAAGACACATTTACAACTCAATATGAATGTGGTGGCTGATATTTGTGGCTGTATGTTACTTGTTTTAATTACCGTACACAGCACACCATCTTATTGAGACTGTGGCGGAGTTTTTTAAAGAGAAACAGTCACTTCCTTCCTTCTGCCTTACAGGCTGCAGAGAAGTGATGTTGGTGTATACCTATAAAGACAGGATAAGATTATCCTTTAATAGTCCCACCATGGGGAAAATTGCAGTGTTACAGCTGCAAAGGGGATAGAGCAATAACAAGAAGCATTAGCAAGATATAATTAAGTAAACAGTAAAAAGCAACATATAATTTCATATATACACATATAATTAGTTTTCTCCCTCTTGAGCAAAAGAGGTGTTTTCACAGGTCATGCAGCAACAACTTCAAAAGTATTTGCGTCTTTCTACAGCATAGACAGCCCAGTTTTATGAAAAAAACATCTTTTCAGCAGTGAAATATGCTTTAAATAACCTAATGATATTGCACAGTTGAATAAACATTGATATTGTCAGCTTGCATCTTTGAAGTTTTCAGACTTTAAGCTGCTCTTGCAAAAAAAACACCTGATGTGTAGAGATAGCAGAGCAGAGAAAAGATGTATGTAAACATGTGGTGGACATAAAGCTGGGCTCAGACTACAGGAGTTTTGGGTTTACAGATCCAGACTGAAACCCCCTGAACTGCTCACAGGCTCATCATGGCTGCCCTGATCATTCCAAACATGTTTGATATTTAGGATTTAAAACCTGGATGATTATGGTTGTATCAGTATAGAGTAGCTGACAGTTTTGACAAAATTCTGGCCCTTGAGGTTAATGTTAGCTACTGTTGACAGATTAAAACTGACAGTAATTATCTCACCTCCAGTTTTCACTGAAGAGATAACCCATGTTGACCGCATCTCCCCAACCATTTCCTCAACCAGACTTGTTGAGCCTTCTTGTTGTTGTTCTTGTGTTCTTGTTGTTGTCTACATGAGGTCATGTGATGCATGATGGTATGATAATAATATCCTGTAGTTTGGAATGTTCCAGTATTTTCAAATCTTGTAGTGTGTATGTTTGAGATTAGAAAGAACATCTGTGAAGTTTCTCCATATGCATGTGTGCAACCCGATTTCAAAATCAGTAAGAATTTTAAAACTCCGAGTAGAGATGAACCTTTCTGTCAGTGTGGAGAACAAGATGTTGGTCTGGTGTTTTATTTTGTTGCGCATTCTGTTCTCTCCTTTCTGTCCACATTTAACCTTTGTTGTCTGATACCTCTCTAGCTGAAGACCAGCAAGCGAGTCTACAACTTCTGCGCTTCCGACGCGCCCAGCGCTCAGGTGTGGATGGACAAGATCCAGAACTGCATCTCTGATGCCTGAGCAGCGAACCTCGCAGCCTGAATGCTGACGTTAACATCGTGACCATTAGAGGCCGCGTCAGGTGGTTGAGAGCAGAGACGAGACAGCCGCTCGACGCAGCTTCCAGATGTCTTTAATTCGGGGACCACAGTGAACAAAGTGCCTGGTAGCGGAGGACCGTCCACCTCTCTGCCTAGTCGCAGCCTAGCAGCTGGTCGGGCTGTCGTCACTCCGCTTCAGTTGGAGTCGGTCGAACATGTTGGTCTCTGCTGTCAGCTCCCTCCTCCGTGCCTCCGACGGGGATGAAGTGAAGATAAGCTGATGTTTTAGGGGACTGCACTACCAAGGAAATGCTATCCTACTTAAGCTGTAAATAGATCGAAGCAATATCACTGGCCATTCAAACTGTGGGTTCAATTTTAGACTTAAAAAATTTAGAAAATAGCCTATAAAATCATTTCTATCAGATATTTTACTACGAGAAAAAGGTTATTGCTGCTTAAAGAAACGTATGAACTGCCAAAAACTCAGAGATTTTAATGCACAACATGAAAAAGCAATTTGTTTGCACTTAGCTCCTAAGTATGCACTCCTTATCAAATATAGATTTTCTAACAGATGCAGACAGCGAGGCTACAGGCATTACTTTACAGTGTACATACGTTTCATCAAGACAGAGTCATTGAAAAGAATTTGCACAGTGAGTTCAAAAGAGTTACCTGACATTTTTTCTATTTAAATACGTGACGTTTCTCTATTTTGTTGAATGTTTTATTGACTTCTGGATAACACACGTGTCTCATGTAATGTAAATTATTATTTTTTATTAAAAGTGTAACTGTGTACGTCTGGTGGCTTCATGTTTTCTTTTTTCGTTGTAAATACCTGTGTGACATTTCATTTTATATATTGTATGATGTACTGAACATAAGTATACTTTTCTAACCTTAATTCTAATGTGACCAACAAGTCTCTTTTTTAAATGTGTTGTCATTGGTGCAAAAACCTGAGTGGCCTGTTCCCTGTTTGTTTGTGATGAAACCTCGTTCTTAAAAATGAAACGGAGACTGTTTTCTTTGTCCGTTCAGATTGTCCAGGCAGGCTCTGTGTCTTTTAAGGGCTTTTAAAGAAGTAAACAAATATATCATGTAGGACATTGTGGTTTTCAGAGATCCTCGTCTCGTCTGTTCCGTTTGTGCAACCGATACAGTTTCATTAAAGAAAAAATAAATGCAAATGAAACTACTCAAAGATGTCAAAAGCTTTTTTTGTTACTGTATCTTCGTACCATGTTTTGTGGTGACACTAACTTTTTGGAAATAAACCAAACATACTTGAAACTATCCGTTTGTTTGTGTTCTTGTTTAACTGAGCGAATATCAAAGGGTTTGCTCATTTATTTTGTAGAAATATACCACAATGTTAAAATATCCTGCTGTAAAAGTAAAAGCCCTGTGTTTAAACTTTGAGTGAAGTGCATGTACAGAAGTGTGCAAAATGGAGATTGATTTAACTCACCCTAATAACCATATTCCTACATAACACTTCCCTCTGCACAAGACCACATATACTACTTGTCTGCAATGCTTACCTGCGATTCTTAGATAAATAAAACATAAGTTGTCCAAAAATCTGTCCCAAGTTTGGTTAAAAGTGTCTTGAACGGGTCTTAAAAAGCATTAAATTTAACTGTCTGCAGAAACCCTAAAATACAATGTGTGTTAGAAATGTGTAATTATTTCTTGGGAATTCATTGATATCTATTTATTTACGTACACTTTACAAAGATATAAATGCAACACTTTTGCATTTGCCACCATTTTTTGTTTAAGATCTATGACTTTTTTATGCATACAAATCACAAATTTGTTAAAATCCATATTATCTGTGTTCTTGCAGTCGGCATGCCAGTGGCACACTCTGCCAGAACTTGCAATATCTGTGGCATTGTGTGATCAAACTACACATTTTAGAGTGGAGTTTATTGTGACCATCCTGAGGCACACCTGTGTAGTAATGATGCTGGTTAATCAGAATCTGCCACACCTGTCAGCTGGATGGATGGTCTTTCAAAAGGAGAGGTGCTCACTAACACAGATTTTAGCAAATTTGCGAACAAACTTTGAGGGAAAAAGTCTTTGTAGTGTAGATAAAAAGGTTTACATCTTACTTAAACGTGAAAAATAGGAGCTAAAACAAGTGTTTAGTTTACCATTTTGTTCAGAGTACAGTGGAAGAATCTCATAAAAGTTCTTATTGGTCTTAAGGTCTACATGCATTGTTGTCACAGTTACATAATAGTTATGCGTTGATCAGTCTGTGCATGAACTTCATTATTGATAAGCAACCAAAAATTAAAAGAAAGCAAGTTCCAGGGGTCTGCTTATTGACTTTCAGTGACCTTACAGAAATGGATAAACACTCTAGCTGACTGGAACTGTGGGCGAATACATCAAAATATCAAAATCACACAATATGTGTTTTGTTGTTAAGGAGGTACAACGTGGTGTCATAATTTAACATATAAACAGGTTTTTATGGGGTTACCTGGAGCTCACTGGGCTATATGTGTGCCCCATATAGGTTGACATTTAAGCAGTGACACAGGTTCACATCTGACTCATGGCCCTTTGAAGCACATGATGCCCTCTCTCTGTCCCATTTCCTTTCTCCAGCTGCTCTATCATAAAGGCAATAAAAGAATAAAAAATAAAAATAGCATTTTACTGTAGCTGGGTGACATGAAGCTACTGCAAGTCATATTGCGACGCCCCCTCCGCTCTACTAGGTGTGCCTGTTTTCCTGCCTGCTTGTTGTCATCAAGGCAGAGGGTCGTCATTAACCTCATGAGCCACACCTGGGCCTGGTGTGAAAGCTCACCACCTTCCAACAGACGCTCTCCTCCCTCGAGGGCACAGCTGCTTTTACGCTTTTGTACACTCGTCTGGTGTCCCGTTTGTTGCAGCCTTTGAGCCGTGTTGTAACAATATTTAAGACTGATTATATGATTTGTATCACACATCTAAAAAGCAGCAACCATGCCCCTTTGAGGCCCATGATGTGGAGCCACTGCCTACAATAAACTGAGTGGGTCCCATTGTGGGCCAAAAGCATCTCCACTAAAGGCATGCTGTGGGCAATTTACACTTGATTTGTCAAGAATGACCCTATAAATTAAGTCTGGGAAAAAACTTTAAGCCTACAGTACCACACTCAAACATGCGCTGTACAGTAACTGAACTGAAAACACAATGTGATTTAACAAACAAAGCAGTCCTAGCCTGGGAGCGAATGGCCTAAAACAAATGGCTGCTTCACTACAGTGCAAGCTATCAAAATAAAACACACTTATAAGTTTGTACTCACAAGTCCATGGGATGTTAGCAGAAGCAATGATGGCGAACAGACGAGAAATGGTGGAGAAAGCCCGTGAGTAGGGTGAGTGCTTTAACCTGTCCCTATAATTCAGAGCTTTAGTATTTCATAGAGAAAAATAATGAGTGGCACAATGTTGTACAGGTGCTTAATTTTTTGTGATTATGTAGATGATTATCTGAAACCCAAAAAGCACATAACATTATAACCACGTCATTTAGCCAGGATCCCATCTAAGGATCCTTCCTCTATCATTACTTAATGTTCCTACCTATAGCCGTTAAAATGGTAATATATGTTCAAATATTATATTTAATTTAATTTAATTATTTTTCCCAGAATATACAATGACGAAATGCACTGCACAGAGACAAGGCTGTTTACATGTTCAGTACATCAGAAATAAGAGCGTCTCTACACTGACTTTGTTTACATCCACAAAATATTCCACTTTTTCCCCTTATTCCAAAAAAGACAATATTGCTATTAAGCTGTTCACATGACTAATAAAAACGAATATTCCGCACATATAAGTGTTTACATGCAGCCAAGCATACTCAGATTAAAGTGCCCTCACATGTTGTTTATCACGTCAAAATCAAGTGGAAGCATCCAGGGCTGGAAAATGAAACCAACACGAAGTGACAAAAAATGGACCCCCATGTTAAAATGCCAGGTTTCACAACAGAAATAAACATATTTACAGCCTGGCACAAAAACGATTCAGCTGGAGTCCACAAACCACCCAGTCAACATTTGTATGTGGGCCCCATGTGGTTAGTAAAATATGGGCCAGCTGCCCACATGGGTGGGTTTACCCAAGTAGGCTCCACATGGGTTATGCTACGGCTACCTGGGCACCAAGTGGGTATGGGCCCAAAATGGGCATCTTATCTTGGGCTCACTTGGGTAAAACCACCCATGTGGGCAAATTACATGGCGCCATTATAGCCCCATTTCCACCAAGCAGTACAGTACGGTTCAGTTCGGTACACTTTTTTTTTCATTTTCTCCACTCTGAGAAAAAAAAAAAGTGTCACAGAACGTCGTTCCTGTGGGCTCCGACAAAACTAAACCCCCGAGCTTGCCTGAGAAGGACTAAATGCACAAAACTGCTATATTTAAACATCCCATGGAGAGAGACTCTCACTGCAGCCTGTTTTATTTTGTTCTGAAAATGTCAGTGTGCAGCCTCGTTCCGTGGACGATAAACGAGGTGCAGACTTCCATCTGTGTCACTGGTAATGAGGAAATACAGCGAGTGCTGGACGGAGCAGTGAGTGACAACAACCCCGCCCACATTTAAGAGAACTGTTCGCGGTGAAAACGTCAGGGTCTAGGTACCATGTCTGAAGGGTTATTTTTGGTTCCAAAGGTACCATACTGAAAGTGTTTGGTGGAAATAGGGCTTATGAAACCCTTGGACAATCCCTTATAGGGCCCATTTTCCAGCTCATTTACCACCCACATGGGCCCCACATACAAATGTTGGATGGGTGATGTCACAGTGGCTACATCCATTATTTTATAAAGTATGGTTTGCCTCTGCCCACAGTAAACCCACACCTACTCACAGCTGGACAGTGACATGTCTCAACAACTATTAGATGAATCCATCCTTTAGTTGTTAGCAACTAATTGGCAGCAGATTTGGTACAGACAGTCCTCTTCCATCAGTGTGAATCATAATAACTTCGGTGATCCCCGAACATTTCATGTAGCACCATCATGATGTCCAGTTTGTCCAATACTTTGACTAAAGACATAGTTATTTTTATTGCTATATGCAATACATCAAATGTTAGCATGCTAACTTAAGCACTTTTATGAGTATGAGTGTATCAGTGTGCTGACATTGAGCACAAAGCCCCTTCATGCCTCACAGAGCTGCGAGCATGGCTGCAGACTGCTCGTCTTACAGTGGGTCATAGGATACAGGAAGAAAACTTAGAGCATTTGTAATTGCCACGTGTTTCCTGGCCTCTTATGAACACCTCGTTTTTATGAAAGATTTTCTCTCAATGAAAGGTAATCAGACACCGCTGCAACTCATGTTGTTTTTCATCTGAGCCAACAACAGGGTCTGGAGAGGATGATGATGGGTGTCTCACTTGCCAGCAATGAATATGGGACTGGGCAGGAGCCTCGGCTCAGGCTCCGTGGCGCCTGGTTGGCGGCTCTGAACGGGACTCCTGTGGTCCAAAGAGGGCTTGTGTCTGAGAGGAAGCTGAAGGTCAGAAGACGAGCAGAGGGGGGGTTTAGAGGGGAGGGAATGTGGGTGTTTTTCCGTCAATACAATCTCCCAGCTGGCTTGTACTGGCAGCAGGTGCAGAGCTGCAGCAGGCCAACATCTGGGCAGAGCCTCTGGCAGTCCTCTCCATATTTAGCCTCTCGCTTTGGGCACGGAGATTAGGACCAACGAACAGAGGGAGCAGCGGAAGTTATCCAGCGGAGTGGCATGATAGGAATCATTTCCTAGGAAGCCAGAAATACTCGATGGCCATTTTATTGAATCATTGATTCCACATAGCTGCATTCTTCCCCCTGAGTCAGGCCAGATTCATGCAAATTAGTTGTTTAAAACATTAAGGGATGAAAGATCCTTGCTGTTACATAAGAATTACATGAGTTCGGCTTCTTGATTGCATCTATTTTCCCCGAGAACAGCAGTATTTTAAAATTCAGTGCTGTGTAATTGCGATCTTGTGTAACATGGCTAAATGTTTCCTGAGTTCAGTGTAGTTCGTTGTTGCTCTCACATAAAAAGACAAATCAAAAGCAGCATATAAATTCCAGATTGCACATATCTGTTGTTTTTTTGTATCCTGTAAACTTCATGTACTGTCACAGCTGCAGTAAATGCCTCTTGTCCGAGAAAACAGCTTGAAAAAATAAGCTGACTGGCCTTTCCACAGGCCCCAAAAATACCCCAGTGACAGATGATACTGATTTATTTTATTGCTCTTCCAAATTCTATTATCCATGTAGCCCTGCGGTCGCAATAAACTATATAGCAGTCTCCGTTTCCTGGGTGCCTCTGCAATATGGGCGATGCAGAGCTGATTCACTGCATGCTGGGGGGGCCCTTTGCCTCACAGCCCCGTGGCCCCTATGAGGGAACCTGTTCCAAAATTCATCACATCAACTCCAAAAGCTGATCTCACTGGCTCGACACACATCATCGCGTCCCACCCTAGAAATCAGGATGATGTCAGCTGCCTGCAGCACATGGGGGTCTAGTTGGGAGACGATCAAGTGCACGAATCAACTGCAGATGATCTTATCCGGACACCGCCCACTCATCCATGAGTAGAAAAGCACAATTACACATTTGTTTTATAGCTTTAAGGGAGTTTAAGATTGTGTTAATGTCCGTTTCCTCGGCCCACTTAAAGCTATCTGTGTGAGGCCCTGATGTTTTTCACTTGCCAGTGTAAGTGACCCACGGTTTCTCCGTGCAGCTGAACCCGGAGTATATTCAGCCATGTGAAATGCTCTGAGCTGTGAGGTCACTGTGGGAAGTCATCTAACCCAGAAAACAGGCATCTGCCAGACATTTTTTCACCAGCAGACAATCCCCCCTAAAAAATGTTCCTGTTTCTAATCAGTTTCGATGAGGACATTCTGGACGGGAATCAGATGCATTGGTTATGGGCATTAGGGTACTTTTCGGACACATGGGGCGGGGGTGAGACAGCTAGAGATGTCCTTATTTTTGGAATGTTGAGGGGCTTGTGCAATTTAGATACGGAGATTAGATACTCTCAATTCTGAGAATAGTCTTTGCAAAAAAAAGGGCACCACATTTTTCTCAGATTCTAGGATATAAATATCTCTAACAGAAGAAATGTGAACAGCAAATCTATTTATTAGACAGCAGATGAACTATCGGAGACAAATACTGCACGGACAATCCTGGAGTCTATCAATCATAAGATGTTTATTCAAATCTTTTTGAATGTTTCTATTTCTTGACCTCTCGAGACCCCAGCTTTTGTTTCTGTGCTATTTGGGATAAGCAGGACCAGATAAATACACATATAAAAACCTGAACATTGCCTTTGAACCTGTGAGGACAGTGGGCTTATTTTCAATAGTCACAAGCAGTGTTTTAGCTCGTTGCTGCTTCTAAAATTGATCAGATTTGTATGCCATATCAAACTATGTTATTCAACATAAATAAACATGTTTCAACCATAAAATTTGATCAGGTTTGGTACGTTGTCTACTTTTGCATCGGAAGTGGCTCTCCACTGAAATCTTGTTTTTACAAGGATTAGTGTACTGTGCCTTTGCTACCACTAGATGGCATATTAAAGTGTCCACAAATGAGGACAACAGGTGTATGTTAGGCAGAATGAAATATAAGATGCAGCAAACCCAAATTGTAGTGTCCTCAGATGAGGATGCAGGGTCCAGTGTAAGTAAGTAAGTTAAATTTATTAATAAAGCACTTTGCAAATAGTTTTGCTAGTTGTGCACTTTTCACAACGTGGCTTAGTAGTCACTTTGTTTCTATTATTTCTTTCTTGTCGTAAATTGCCTTTGCAAAGCACTTTGTGACCTATGTCTTCGAACACACACAAGAAAAAAAAGAAGAATTCACACTACACAACAACAATACACAAAATTTGAAAAAGTACAGCTCTGGTACACACAAGTCACCCAAACACCTGTCTAAACAGGTGTGTCTTTAGCTGGCTTTTAAAAGAAACCACAGAGTCAGAAGATTGTAAGGGAGCAGGCAGAGCATTCCAAACTTCAGGTGCTGGAGCCGCAAAAGCTCGATCACCACGTATCTTAAGGCAAGTGCAGGGACAGACAACGAATGTAGCGTATTTGATCAAAGAGTGCAAGCTGAAGAATACCGGTGAAGAAGTTAAGCTACTTAAGAGGGTGCCTTACCGTGTAATGCTCTGTAAGTAGGAATGAAAATTTAGAACTGGATCCTAAACTCAACAGGGAGCCAGTGAAGGGATGTTAGTATAGGGGTGATGTGAGAGTGTGTAGGATTTCGGGGGATATATTGGCAGAAATCAACTATAATATAAGTATGTTTTCTATAGTTTATAATCACCTGAAAATAACAATAATTATGTTTTCTTTGCCTTAGAATGAGCTGTTTATATCTACATAGGAAGTGGGCTCTCTTCTTCAGAAATCACAGTGTTGCACTGCCATGTTTCTACAGTAGCCCAGAATGGACAAACCAAACAGTGGCTCTAAATAGGGTCATTTATGTTTGCACGTTTTTGTGTCAACCACCGTAGTTAGCAGCCTCTCTGCGATGTCCAAAAAACACTGATTTTTGACATGAAACCACTTTATCTGATGGTTTTTTTCCATCTTAAATCACCTGCTCAGTTTGTTTTGGAGAGGAAGGGACCTCTGTAGATAATCAGCTCCCAGTAAAAACCTCCTGAACAATTAACACTGAAAGAATCCTAACCAGGAGTTCATGCTTGGCACATGGGAGAAGTTTCAGCTGGTTGCAATCTGCAATCCTAAACACTAAATGCCTCTTATGCCTCTTCACACTGCTCCTGTAAAGGTCCATTAGTGGGATATGTTGTCAGAAATGGTATAACTGTGTTTTCTTTAGTTTATAATCACGTGAAACTAAGAATCTTTGTGTTTTTGTTACCTTAGAATGAGCAGTTTATATCTACATATGGAGCTGGACCTCTTCTGCGGAGTCCACCATGTTGTTTCAAACACTGGCTCTAGGTAGGTCCATCCACATCTGCATCCACACTTGGTGCACTGAGGTTTCAGTTCGGCAACCTCACAGCTAGATGCCACGAAATCCTAAATACTAGACCTTTGATATCTTAAATGTTAAAGAACTGTCAACCATATGAGCAAAGACGTCCACATAAGGAGAAGCTATGTGGATCACATCCTTTATGGTGGTAAAAACATTGCAGGTTACAGTATTAGCTCAGAGATTCATGCAGTCTGTCTCTATATCTGATCTTATCAGTGACCCACCGGTATAAGGAGATCTGCACGGTGCTGACTGTTAGATCAGTGTATGAATGCAGCTCCTTATCTCATCTCCTGCTCTGACAACTCTGAACTCAACATGAACCGCCTCTTTCCTTCCAACAATTTAAGATTGAGAGTTTTTACATCGGAAAGTAAAGGCGCTCATTGTGCGGGCTGGCTCGCAGACACGAGACAAACATGCACCCACAGCTGACCCAGTTACAGTGTTCCTGTAATGTCCTACTCTTTTTTTTCACTGAACGTGGGGGAGACAAAGGTGAGGTGTACCTGTGAGAACAGTGGTCCTTTGTTGCACAAACTGATTTGTTTTGACACCCACGCAGCAAAACGGAGCCCTCGCTGCCGCAAGTCACGTGCATCGAGTGTGATTCATCTTGTTTTGTGATAACTGGAATAGTGAAGTCATATCGAACAACAGACCTGCCATACAAACACACAGGTAACTACGGATGCACTGATCCAACTTTGTCTCACCTGATATGTATTCTAATACCTCAGCTCTGAGCATCTGCCAATACCAAGCACCAACGTGATACCCTTTACCCCAAATATCAAATCCGTATACCTCACTGTGTAGATGTTATTGGAATCATTTTCTGTAAAGTAACATGAGATCTGGGTGGGCTGTGGCACTGAAATTGAGTTGGCAGCTGACTGTGACTGAGTGACAGTAACTGATAGTGGAAACATTGACAAAGAAGCTGTGTTAATGTGGATCGGTCAGGCTGTGGTTGTAACTGCAATCCTTTCCGATAAATATGAAATGAACTATCAACTTTTCTGACTTAAAGTTCCAGTGTGTAGGATTTAGGGGCATTTGTTGGCAGAAATTGTATATAATATTCATAACTATTGTTACAGGCTCACCATTTTTCCCCTCTATGGGCGGTGGCCCTGTGGGTAACCTGTGAGGGTGTGACGTGTACTTCATTGTGTGTGTGGAGGGAAGCAGCTCCCTTGTTGTATCAGGGTGAAGACGTCAGGTGGCAAAGAGTGATGATAGTCAGCAGAATTAAGTGTCTAGATGAGCTCAGGGCTACTGTTCAACCTCATGAGAAGGCTAAGTTTATTGTTTTTTGGTGAAAACTGCAATAAAGCCATTGTTGGTGAACGGCACCTGAACACCTCGCCATCCTTCCTTCTGCTAGACGCTAGTTACCAGCTAATAACGAGTCAAGCTCAAATTAATAAGTCATTGTGTTTGCAACTACGGTTCGGAGCCAGTAAGCTGTCACTGAGAGAGGTAACACTACATTTTGATTAGTTTATAATCACCTAAAAATCATAAACATTGTGTTTCTTTTCCTTGTAATGAGCCATAGATCTACATACGGTGCGGGTCCAGGCCCCCAGGAACTGTGCCGAGTTTTGACACCAATTTTACAAAGTAGTCAAACATGGAATTACAACTTCCAGGTACGTCATGTAATGCCATTGGGCCCAAGAAAACTTTTGAAGACGAGATTTACATTGTGAAAAAAGATGTTTGTAAATCAGTGGATACATTTTTTTGAGCATCACAGCCCTCGGGATTTGATCCATTTGATCAGATAACATTTTGAAAGTGTAGGAAAGCTGCACCCATTTATGTTAGCGGAGGGCTAAACTGGAAGTTAATTAAAGAGAAATTTCGGTTTATTTCAACCTGTCTCCTATCGTCCTAAATTTGTGTCAAGTGACTAGTGACATAAAAATAATAGTTAGCATGTTAGCCGTTAGCCTAGATACAGCTGGGGTGCATAGTAGCGTCAGACTGTTAAAACGTAAGTGAACGGGCATACTTCAAGTGCAAAGTTAGTCCACTAAACAAGCTTTTTTTCCACAAAGACCGCCTCATATCGTTAGGATAAATGTCAGAGAACATATAGAAAACGACATGTAAACGTGTTGTCTTACCTTACCGGTGTGGTGCCATGTTTGTTTACCATCTAGCTCTGCTTTCCAAAGCGCAGCCGAAA
>NC_065506.1:27697454-27706939 GCF_006386435.1 Epinephelus moara
TTCTCTGACATTTATCCTAACGATATGAGGCGGTCTTTGTGGAAAAAAAGCTTGTTTAGTGGACTAACTTTGCACTTGAAGGTTGCCCGTTCACTTACGTTTTAACAGGTCTGACGCTACTATGCGCCCTGGCTGTATCTAGGCTAACGGCTAACATGCTAACGGCTAACATGCTAACTATTATTTTTATATCACTAGTCACTTGAAACAAATTTAGGACGATAGGAGACAGGTTGAAATAAACCGAAATTTCCCTTTAATGTATAATTAATGTGGAAGTGGCATCAGCTGTTTTTGATCATGTGACCACTTACCTATTTAAAATGGCGTCTCCCATTGTCCTGTATGACCTTATGAAGAGCGGCAGCTCGAAACGTCGTCATTTTATTCTGTGAATAAATTGCACTGAAGAGGAGCCCTGCAGTGTGCGAGCCTTTTCTTCACCTGCCTAACTGGAAGTTAGCCACTCAGCAGTGGTTGGGCTCGACTGCCATAAGTCTATAGTGTGCTTGCTCTTTGGGCCCCGCAATGTGGAAGATCCAGGTAATTTCATACCGCAGAAATTTCTTGGCTCCATGCACCACAAAGCAACTTTCATAGGAATGAATATGGCCCCATCAAGTTCTCTTAATACATCCATGAGTGGGTCCTTTCCACAGAGTCCGCCATGTTTTTCAACAGTAGTCCAGAATGGACAAATCAGAGTCTGGCTCTAAATAGGGCCATTTGCATTTGCACATCAGCCTGTGGTTCTCCTATCATGGCAGGTGTCAGCTCAGTTCTGCAACGTCACTGCTAGATGCCACTTATTCCTACACACTGGATCTTTAATAGAATAAGGCTGGCAATATTTCATATTGTTCTTATACTCAACAAATCCCATCAAAAGATCAAACCCAATGAATAAACTGATTCTACAAACAAGTGTTACAACAATGTTCAGCTGCCTTCTTTTAAAAAAACTAAGTATATGTGAGCTGTTTTTACAGATTTACGTCCCCAGTAGGGACAAACAGGTTGTGGGTTGTGTGCCAGCGGAAGGTGATGAACCATCACACCGAATAACACCAGACTTATCCTTTAAAAACCGAAACGTGACTGCAACATCTGGTCGGCATGGCTGAAGCCAACATCATGACCCAGTGGTGGAGACACACTGAAGCTCCTAAAACATCTTAGAAATGTCGTGTGTGCAGTGTTTTCTTGCAGCTTAAACAACAGATGAGTGTGTCTGTCAGTGTTTTGGGGGATAACTTACTGAGGATCCTGTTCATATGGTGACATCTGGTGGACGCTCTTCGCCATGATCAAAATGTAGAGGAACCATGATGAAAGCAAAGTCTAATAAAGCCCCAATAAAATCATGCTGTGTTCTGACACATTCAGAATCTTTATTTGTGAACAACTTCTCCTCAAGCTGTTAAATGTTTGGACGTATGAAATGAAAACAGTCATCTGCTTTCATAGAAAATAGATGGCGTTTTATTTTTGTTTTTATCGTCTCAGTTAAGACTGTAACAGATGCAATTCACTCAGCTTTAGCTAATAAATCGAGCTACAGTGGAAAATTAATCTACTGTTATACTCTGCTGGATGTCAGTAAATGACGAGTTCATGTCAAAACACAAAAACATTCAACACAGGACTAAAATTACAAATGAAAACTCAGCTGAAAACAAAAAACTGAGTGAGAATGATATTTATCATAAATTAATCTCAACTCAAGCTCCACAATTTTTTTTTTTTTTTTTTTTTTCTGGCACTTTCAATCGCATCTCATGGTCTTCATCAGCAGATGACTCATCATCACCATCACCATGACAACTGATCAAACTACATTTGCTGAGAAGCCTCAGAAAAAGCTGGTTAGTGGACCGGTTTTAGGATTATTTTGTCAGGCTACTTCTACCTGCATCAAAAAAAAAAAAAAAAAAAACTTTCAATGTGTGAATTTTTTGTTACAGAAGAAACTAAAATAAAATGAATCCCAGCTTTTCTTTTTAAAGTTCCCCAAATCAAATCAGTAAAACTGTTTCCTCTGCAGCTGACACACGTTCATGTTATCAAACCTAATCAGACCTCGAATGTGAATGTTCACAGTCTTCTTCATCGGTGTTTGATCCATCTACTGTGGTGAGTGTTCACTGATGCTGAGCTCCCTCGTTCTTGCTCTTTTGCCACATCTTCTTCCTCAGCTCCAGCTCAACATCGGTGAATGAAGCAGGACCCCAGTTAGTGATCCTCTGAGGTCCTTTATGACCTAAAGGATCAAGTTAAAAGAGAAGAGAGGGAGGCCTTTCAACAGGATGGACTTACAGACAAATCATTCATGATGCCTTATGTTGTACTGGCACTTAATGCGTGCAATAATAAAGCAGAAAGCAGAACATTGTTTTGGCTTCATCTTTGTATGATTCCAGATGTGAAACAACTATAATTCAGTACATAAAGTTGAGGCTATAAATGACTCTGTACGGCCAAACTGTTGCTACAGAATTGAAGGAACGCCATGTTTTGCATGAACACCATGATTTCACTCAACTGGAACTAAGATGCAAAGTTAAAACCATAGAAAAACTGTCCCAGAACCAAGGACGTGAGCTTTGTTTCAACACTGTGGGGTAGAAACATGAAACAAGAGATTTGGGGGTCCTTGAAAGAAAAATTTGAGCATCAAACACTTAACTTCCTGCATTCTGAATTTTTCTGCACCAATTTGTGCCTTTTCTGCATCACTTTATAGTGTATACTTCTTAAAAGTAAAAGTCCCCTGCTACTTTCATGTTTTTATTGGGGGGAGCAAGTGCATTATATTTTAAATATTGCGGGGGACGTCTGCTTTGCCCCCCCCCCAAAATCTACACCCATGCCCAGAACACAAATAGCATGTTGACAGCAGTGTCCATATACTTTTGGCCATATAGGGTATATTGCTGCAACTTTCAGTGTAAAGGTGTTTTGGTAAATTAGGCCTAAACTCCAAGGTGGACTGGCCCAACCTAATTTTTTGTATTACTGTTGGGCAGCTAATATACAGAAGCTGGCATTTTGGATGCAAGCGCCTCTGACTACTAACTGGTGTCTGTTGGAGGCCAAATCTTGCCGAACGACACAACCTTTTCCAGTGTTTTCAAATAAGACACTTTGTTCAAGCTCCATGAATTTGAAAGTTCTTAAATGGCAGTCAGATACATGTGTGTAATATGGAATCTTAACCTATGTTTAAAGCAGCAATAACTAACGAACAACGATCAGTGTCAATACCTGGTTGGATGAGACGCACCAGCCCCTCGTGATGGGCCACCTTGTCCTTCCAAGTCTTGGTCTTGTTAGCTGCTCGTTCAAGCTTCACTGTCACCTTCTGTATAAGACAAAGAGGAGAGATCGATGAAATCAGTTTGAGTAAAAGTCAAATGAGAGGACGGCAGGTGGATAAGTGGGATGAGGGAAGTTTTCAGACAGTTGAAACAGCTCAGCCAGCAGGGGGAGCAGCTGCTGATGAGAGTATCGAAAGCATCAAAGCCTGGCACTGAATGTCAGCTCAGATTCATATTGTAGTAAACTTGTTTTTTATCTTGCTCCCTGTGTTTCCTGTCCTGTGCTCCACTGTCATTATCTTATGGAAAAAAAACACAACACCAAATAGCTAATCTTGAAAAATGAAATTCTGATGTATATCAAAAGTCTGAGAGTTTTTATTTTATTCTTGAGCCGTCCTGTTCCTGCTGGTGTTTAAACATTTAACAACGTGACTTTGGCCTCTTTTGTTAAAAGACTAGATTCTGTGGAAAACACGACTCTAATTCTAAAGTATTCAGCAGTCATTTCAGCAATGGTACTGAAAAGTTTCAAACAATATACAGCCCTAATTTCACTAACTGACTGCAGGTCAGCTGACACGGTGTTGCTTCATCTGTTGTTCCATAAACTGAACATAATTCATAAAAATCAAGATCAAAATCATCAAACAAGAAACAACAAAATGCCACAATAGTGAAATATAATACAAGCATGCCTGTGGGTAGAAAAGAGTAGTTTTATTACAGATAAAAGGGGGGAAAATATATCAATCCCTGATGCCACAGGAGAATCTCCCCTCCCAGATAAAGGTTCTGTCGGACTGTTCAGACCAGTGCAACCCTCTGCATGTGTGTCCTAACCTCATACTGCTCCAGCGCTCCCTGCCGCTCCCTCTCCAGCCTCTCCAGCTGCAGCATGGCTGCCTGCAGGTCTCTCTCCTTGGCCAGCTGCTCGGCCACCAGCTCCTGCTTCTCAGCCTCGGTCTGAGACAGCGCCCTCTGCTGCTGCAGGTGGATCTGCTCCAGCTCTGCCCTCTTGGCTGCCTCCTCCTCCAGCAGGCTGCGATGGGAGACACAGCAATGATGTCAGAACAGACAGGTAAGTGTGGAAAAATCCTGCTCAGGCTGAGAACAGATTATCACATCACCTTTAGACAGTCAGGAATCCCACACTAACAAAAACGTGCAAAAAATATACACCAAAACAGTCATGACTATACACTGTGCTGTGAGACCATTTCACTCACTACTGTGACATCATCCACAAGGTTTTTTTGTGTGTGTGTGAAGAAATGATCATTTCTAAGGTTGTGTATTTGTGACATTGTACTGCCCTTCATTGTGCTGCATTGGGTGTTATTAGGGATCTATATTTTTGTTTTTTTGTCTGATTTTGTCTGATTCAACAAAATTAAAAACACTCAAATCTGATTTTAAGTCCATAAATGCCCTTTGCAAACCAATGTAAAAATGTAATAATAAAAATAACACTGCAATCACTATGAGTAGATAGTGTCGATGGCCAATTATGGCTAGGAAAATCACTGCAGACCCCTCTCATGTCCTGTGTTTTAAAGGACTGCACTTGTATAGCACTTTCCTAGTCTTCTGACCACTCAAAGCGCTCTCACACTACATTTACCCATTCACACATTGGTGGCCGAGGCCCCCGTGCAGGCTGCCACCTGCTACTCATTAACCACTCACTGGCACTTGCACACTGATGAAGCAGCCATCTTGTTGGGTTCAGCATCTTACCCGCTGGCTGGAGGAGCTGGGGATTGAGCTGCCGATCTTGCGATTGAGCGAGCCACAGCCACCCCCAATTTGGTGGTGTTTTTTGGTTACTATGCAGTGTTTTGTTTGTTTGTTTGTTTGTTTGTTTGTTTTTTACTGGTCCGCCCCACTTGAGATCAAACTGAGCTGCATGTGGCCTGTGAGCTAAAATGAGTCAGAGGCTACAGGGTTCCTATTTAATACAGAAGGAGATACCTGAATAGCTGGATCTCTTAAACTCAGGATGTAAGGAGGGTGTGAAATGAGGGCAGAATTTTTATGTGGCAGCCTTTATGTCCAAGACAAACTTCCCTAAAGACAAATAAGGTAATCTTGTATTTTGAAACATTTTTGCGACTTGCCAGGTACGTTGATGAGCAACATTTCATCATTATGTATCATTATAAATAGAAAACATATTTTCGCTCAGCATTATTTTTCCTTAAAAAACATATTTGCTGTTTCAAATTAGTTATATATAAACAATTTGTAGGAGGCAGGGCTGCTTTACATCACAACACATCTCTAACAGTGCCTAAATTTAAGACTGCAGGTCTGTGTGACTGGTTTACATTATTTCACTGTTGTGACTTCCTGTATGTATCCGAACACTGTCCAGTCTGTCTGTGTGTGTGTGTGTGTGTGTGTGTGTCCGAGACCTGGCCTGCAGCTTGCGCATGGCCTCCTCATCCTGCTTGGCCTGCCTCTCATCCTCCAAGGCCTCCTCCAGCCGGTGGTACATGTCCTCCAGCTCCCGGACGCGCTGCAGGTACTGCTCCAGTTCACTGGACTTCTGAGCCACCTGCTCCTCCATCTGCTGACGCACCTGATTGAGTCAACACACACACACACACACACACACACACACACACACAGTGTTGCATGCTCTTACTCATTAAGCTCTTGAAGGTGGCAATGAATTTACAAATCCACTGCAAATCTACACATTTGACACTTCATTCTGACATTTGCTGTATTTTTGCTTCTACATCCACTGATGTGCAGTAACATTTCTTTGTCTTACAAAGGCATTTATCCGTCAGTTCCCTGAAATAAGACAGTGATTAATACGTCTGTGCATGTGACACTGAGACCAGAGATGACTCAGCATCATGGGATATACAATTTAAAATTTTAGCTTGTGTTTCCAGGATGGAGCCACAGACGGCTGATGGTGACTTCATCAGAAAATAACAAGACAGTCTTGGTTCACCAAAGTTCATCAGCTTTCTCTGTGAACTTTCTAAAAACCACGTGTCACCACAAACGCAGTGTCGACATGTATCAGCCCACATGACTGGGACAAAGGAGCAGAGTTGTGGGAGGCTGACACAGGCACGTTTGTTACCATTTTCTCTCTCTCCAGGTCCAGTCTGTAGCGATCCTGCAGGTCTATCTGAGTCTGCTTCCTCCTGAGCTCCTCGTCTGCCGCTTTAGCCGTGGCCTCTTCCACTTTCTGAGAAGCACAAAAGAGGGAAGGGCTGTTAACTCTCTGCTTTACTGGAAGCAGAGTCAGCCTATAAGGGAAATCTTAATAAAGAACATTAGTTTGGTGAAAGAGGAATCTGTGGTTCAGTTTGCATTTCTCGGTCAAGATTAATAGAGCACTTTTCCGCTTTCCTTGTAGCAAGTATAATATTCTACGTACAAACACCAGGATGCATTTAAGCACTCCAAAATGTGATGTGGATTTCTACATAATTAGTGATTGGCCTTGTAAAGAGAAATGACGGTTTGACATTTTTAAAAAAAAGGCCATCTGGCAAAGTAAAAAGAGAAGTGAGACGCTACAGCTCTGAAACAACTGAGCTCATACGTCTAGCACTTCACTCGACACAGGTGTCCCTGAGTGATAAACACTATTGTTTGCATACCAGGTTTTGCTTCCCTTTTTACTGTGAATGTTCTGCAGCATCATGTGTGTTGTTTTTGATGTTGTGGTTGTTTTTTAATAAAATTGGTGTTTAGGTTATTTTAAACCAGAGTGTGAAAAATGAAAGGAAGTGGACAAAAACTCAAATTTAACTTGAAAAACTTGAAAAATCGCAATCTAGGATTTTAAAAAGCTACCTGGACTAACCAACTATAGCTCTACATTTGCACTAAAATAAAACAAGTACTTTATTCATACTTATCTTTGTTTAACGTGTGTCTTTATGACATTATGTGATATACTTTCATTTAAATGATTGGTCCGAAAGGGACCAATATATAGCTTAAAAAGAAAAAGCATACAGAGCAAAAGAAAGAACTTCCTGTGGTAGAGAGATTGTTTACTACAATCTCTGCGTTCCACTACCCATACCACCATACTATATAGTATGCCAGAAAAAGATTTAGTATGTCCTAATACAAAACATATCAAATGCAGTATGCCAAAAATGCCAGGATCTACTACTACCGCCGGTCCGATTTTGCAGTCTGCAAGCCAGCATGCTTCTCTGGCTATTCTGACCCACAATTTTCTGCACAGTGAAAGATACGCCACATCGACTGAGCTGCAAACAGTCATCAGAAGTTCCATTGATGGATGACAGCGCATTCAAGTAACTGATAATCATTAATATTACCAATGACAAAAGGACATAATTATAAAAATAATGACAGAGAACTGCAGATGTAATTCCATTGTCGCAAATATAATATGTTAGAATCTACAATCTGTGCAGTTATAACTTTAACTCCATACATTGCAAAGTAACAACAGCAGAGCTCTACAGGTTGATCTTTATCTCTGGCGAACTTGTTGAGTGGCGTTTTTCTTTTATCTTCAAGGTAATGGATATAAAAGCAAGAGGGTCAAAGCTCATGGTGTAATGTTTTGATCTAGTAGTGTGTCCTGATTGTGTGCATACTGCATGCAACAGTGCATTCTTTTCAAGGGCAGCGTGTACCTACTAACAGTCAAAAGACAAAGTATGTGATTCGGAACACACCCTGTATGTCTGAGACAAAAGTGTTTACTGAAGACACCAAGACTTGACGAGGACTCATCTGTCTCCCGCCTGTTTTCTATCACGCCTGTCTCGTTAGTCCTTCCCTGTTCCCAGAGTCTTCCCTTCACACCTGTTCTGTATCAGTCTTGTTGTAAGCCAATCTCCATTTACCTCCTTTTGCCTGTGTCCTCCTACTTCAGCTGTGTCTCGTTCTTGTAATTGGTTTTCTGTGTATATATACCTGTGTGTTTCCCTTTGTTCCTCGTCAGTTCGTCTGTGTTCATTCTTGTGTTCTTGGTGTCGGTCCCTGCTCTGTTTCCTGCCTAGTGTCTTGTGTTCTGTTTTTTAACCTGAGTTCATCGTATTATCCTGGTTGGGTTTCAGTTAGTTTTGGTTCTTCTGTCATTTGGACATTCAGTTACCTGTCTGTTCTGGATGTTTTTTATCAGCTGCATTAAAGCTAGCTTTTTGTTAAAACTTGAACCTGCCTGCTGCTCTGTATTTGGGTCCTTCCTGGACCGATTAATGACAAGCTGATCATCGAGCAGTACCTTCCTCATATTCTCCAGCTGTCTCTGTTTGGTCTCATTGGCCATCTGGAGCTGCTTCATCTTCTCAGCCAGGTCATCCTCCTCCGAGTGCTGCCTCTGCCGCAGCTCCCTGCGCCTCAGCCGGGCCTCACGGTGAGGAGACGGCAGCCCCAACCTCAGCAGCTGGATGCATGTTTGAATAGCTGCCGTGAGAAGGAAACAAGACAAAATCACTGACTGATTTATGTCCACAACAACTGATGAGTCAGTGATGATGACATTTAGAAATTCAAAGGAAGAAGATAAAGAAAATTAAGATGATAATGACGAGGCACAGAGCAGTAGGAAATGACTCCTCAGTACCTTGAAGCCATTCCTGCTTCTTCTTTTTATCTGATGCGCTGATCTCAAAGCTTTTATCAGTGCACTTGATGATGAGCAGGCATTTCTTCCCGTCTTTATCAGGCACAGACTGCAGGAAAAAAAAAACACAGCACTTCAGTCACATCCTACTATATGTACAAAACTATGAGGGCTTATAAAAATAAAAAGATCACTGCTGTTTAGGCCATGCTAATTCTATTTCTGTTCTTGAGCAAATGACAGTTTTATCATCAAATCAAATGATTTAGTCAATACAGCCTAACTGCATTACACACACTGGGTCTCATTCATGAAAAGTGAGTAAATCTGTGTGTAGATCTGCACATAAAAGCCTACGCTACTAAAAACCTACTCCGGATTCAGGAACGCCGCGGGAAACTCAGCTTTGATCGTAAACACGTGTGTATGATCATGAATGCCAATCCATCGTAAAGTGACAGCGCGCTCCCGGTAATCAGCAATTAGCATAAATCCCCGCCCATGAATAGCCAATGACCACCATATAAGGAGGTGTAGGTGCATCCAGTCGACCTGTCAGTCATGGCGCAAAGAAAGAAAGA
>NC_065506.1:27707550-27761846 GCF_006386435.1 Epinephelus moara
AGTGAAAAGCAATATTTATGTGCCTTACTAAATTTACACAAGCACTACGAGTGGTCAGGAGCAGGAGTAGATTTTGTTAGTAGCTACGAAAAGATCGGAGCTACTAAAATATTGATGAATGCGGACATGCACGTAAATTTCCATCTGCGAACAGTTTACACACAAATTCCTTCTGCTCACGTTTCATGAATGAGACCCATTGTGTATACATACCAGTGGTTCCCAACCATTTTCCCTCAAGGGACTCCTTCTCTATCTTTGAGTTAACTGATGACCCTGACTAAGTGACATATCCTCGGCATAATTCATATGATATCCAGTGAATAACAATAACAGAATTGATCAACTAATAAACTGTACAATTAACCAAAATAGTAATTGGTTCTGTTGGCTTCATCACACCATGACCTCCAGCAGGCACTGGGGTGATTTGCAGCCAAGTGTGAAGCTGTCGAGATGAGAGTCAGCACCTCCAAGTCTGAGACCATGGTTCTCTGCCGGAAAACAGTGGATTGCCCCCTCTGGGTTGGGAGAGAGTTACTGCCTCAAGTGAGGGAGCTCAAGTATCTCAGGGTCTTGTACACGAGTTCAAAATAACAATTTCATTTAGTTTTTTTCACAAAAGTGAATGAAATGCTGGGATACAGGCCTACTAAAGTCTACTTATACCCCTTAAAGTCAACAAGGCCTTGCGACCTCCCATGAAGCTTTGACAACCCCTAATGGGGGTCTGGACCCTCAGGTTAGGAACCAGTATTATATACTACAGTGTAAAGAGATAACAACACACCTCTACACAGCAGGTTCGGTCCAGGTTGATGTCTCCTTTCTTCTCCACAAGGTCCTCACTGACGTAGTATGAGAGTGAGTTGGGTCGAAGGACAAACCAGCGCTCGGTCCAGTTCTTCCTCTTGTGGCCCTTTTTCATCAGGTATCCCTTTGAAACACAGAAAACACCTGAGTTGCCTAGCTATTCTGCCAAAATCACTGTGATACATCAAACACAACAAGGTCTGATACTTAGATAGATAATTAATTAAGCAAGCAATTCATTTACAGTCTGCATGAGCTCTGTCTGACCTGCTTGAGCACATCCAGTATGAGTTCCTGGAAGACCTCATTGATCCCCATGGACAGGGTCTGGCAGTTCATGCCCTTGCTGAAGTAGCCCATCCCCACCAGTTCAATCAGCTCCCAGGCATTCAGGCAGTTCTTCTTTGTGTTCAGCTGCAGCTTGTAATTTGAAAACTTCTCCTCGCTCCATCCGCTCCCCATGGCCTCAATCAGCTTTCGCAGGAAGTACTCGATCTGAGGAGATGGACAGACAAAGGAGCTTTGTTTTATTGTTAAAACCTATAATTACCACCTCGCAGTTGTGTGCCTCAACAAACCAGTCGACCCAGTAGCACAGAGGATCTCTGCAATCAGCACAGATTGAAGGTGGGCACCAAAGATTAGTGTCAAAAATCCAGTATCTGAAGTCTCCCCTTCTGTTTCTGAGTTATGGTGTTGAGTAAGGGCCAAAAAAGTGTTTTACGGAACATTATGATGTCACAGTGAAGCTGACCTTTGACCTTTTCCGGTGTAAAATGTCATCACATCATCATTTTATCCTAAAAGACATATGTGTGTAACTTAACTTAACTCATAATTAGTGTAAGAATTCTTGAGTTATGGCCAGAAACATTTCTGGGAGGTCACACTGACCTTTGACCACCAAAATCTAATGAAATACGTCTTTACCACCCTCCTGGAATAGATGACATCATGATGGGATCTAATCGCCAAAGACCTTTCACATTTCTCATACTTATGTGCACATACAAATAAATATTATTAGTCTCTTTTGATTGGAATCAGTTCATTGTTGAATCTAGGTTGACGTTTGTGCCAAATTTGAAGAAATTCTCTCAAGACGTTCTTGAGATATTGCATTCACAAGAAGGGAACATAGGGACAGATGGACAGACAACCCAAAAATGTAATGCGTCCTCACACAGCTGTCGCCAGCAGGGATGCTTAAAAAAAAAAAAAACACACCCAGAAAGCAACTGTAATGACCTTCCTCACCTCCTCAGTAATGATGAGGAGTGGGTATTTCTCTTCTGACAGGAAGTTGAAAATGCACCAGATTTTGAAAGCATCGTCATCTGAGATGAGCAGATGTTTAGTGCAGATCTTTTTCCTGAAACACAGCGTCCAGCACATCTTGTTGAACTCCAGCACATCAAAATCCTCCTGTACCTGGGAACAAAAACGCACCATTCAGTCAGAGTCAAAGTCAAACTGGTCAGCACCAGTAAGGGCAGTGTGTTTACAAATGCTAAGCAGGAGACTGGTGTTTGTCTCCTTTCAGAACCTCCAGTCTGCAGGATGTGAGGTACAAACGTGATGCAATTAAAGGCCTCATTTTCATTCAGGTCAGAGCCTACGAGAGAAAGGCAAGAAAACAGCTTCCAAGTACAAAGAGTGAGACTCAAGCAGTTTGCTGACTGACGTGAGACTTCAACAGATGTGTGTTTGCAGTGTGTTACACTGTGCTCACTAAGCTACAGAGAAAAGGCCCCAGCTTTTGCGAAGAGTGTATAAAGACAGCAAATTTTACTGACACATTAAACTACCAATCAATAAATAACTGACCAAACACATGGTTCCTGTGGGGAGAACAGAGAAGTGGTTGAGACCATTTCCTCTCCTACAGATCAAAACTGGTCATGATTAGTCATCCTAATCTGTGTCATACACTCTTCAACAGAGAAGAAGTGTGTGTTGGTGTTTCTTTTCTATTTTTACTGTTTGTGTAAGTGTCTAAGTCGTTTTTTTACTGCGTCCATGACACCATACATAAAAACTGTCAAGGTCTTTGTGATCTTGTTTTCGTGTTCATTGATCCAATAGTTCCTGATTTCAAGATATTTATGCAAAGTTTTTGTACAGCTGCTTGTGTTCAGACAATATGTATTTTTATCTACTCCCCAAATGCATAGATGGGGCCTATCAGGCGCAGGTCAGGGGTCCAAAGTGTCAGGGGTGTCACTCGCCTTCATCTGCTGAATGTCACTCAAATTAACACATACTGACCAGAAAGAGACTCAAAATCACCACAAAAAGATGCAAATGAACTGCAAAGAGACACAAAATGACAACAAAAATGGCAAAAACAACCATGAAGAGACACAAATTAGGAATGGTGGTGGGGCCTTTTGCATATCTGTGCCCAATGTCTGCCCATGCCCAAATGTCCTTGATGGAGATCTGTGGTTACTTTTTTCCCCTGCAGACAGTTTACTGCTAAGCTAACTGATTCAGGCTAATGTGTTGCTCATACAACATAACTTAATCTACTGTTGGGAAAACTGTTACTGTAACAATTTTCTTTTTTTCACTTTTATTCCTGTGAATGTTTCTTCTGGCCTCATCATAGGCGGACTGTGAGACAATGGGCCCCTGGGCACAGACATACAGAGGGCCCCACCACTTCCTCTACATAAGAGCAAGACACACAGACTTTGTAGCTGTTAAGCCTGTTTTTGTAGTTGTTTTGCATCTCTCTGTGGTTTTCAGTCTGTTTGTAGTTTTTTTGTATGTGGTTATTTTGGCCCTTTTCCTGTCATTCTGAGTGTGTCTGTAGTGGCTTTGCCTTTCCCTGTAGTCATTTTGAATCTCTTTGTAGTTGCTTTTCATTTCTGTGTAGTCATTTTTTGTCTTTTTATGGTTGTTTTGCCCATTTTGTAGTCTTTGTGGATGTCTTTGTAGTTGCTGTCATTCTGTCTGAAGTCGTTTTGAGTCTCTTTGCAGTTGTTTTTGCTCTTTTTCATAGTTGTGAGTCTCTTTGTTGCTGCTCTGCGTCTCTCTGAAGTAATTTTGTGTCTCTTTGTGCTCATTTTGAACCTTTTTGTAGTTGTTTTGCATCTCTTTGTGGTTGTTTTGCCCTTTTTTCGTAGTCATTTGCCCTTTTTCATAGTCACAAACTCTGCACAGAGGGCTTTCTGTTTATTATATTTCTTTGATCCTGCACCACTTCCACTGGACACAACGTTTTTATTGTTTCAACTTTTGTTTGTAACCTTTTCTTGGAAGTGTGTTCAGATCGCTGTGCACCTACACACATAGTGAGGGCAGAGGAAAGATATCAAGAGAAAGAAAATACAGTTTTGGTGCTGACACTCATCACATTGGCACATGTATAAAAAATGTCAAGCTATACCCAGTTGAAATGATTTTTGCAAATTACAGTGTGTTGACTGGCTTAAAAACACATTCTCCTTTCAGCATGTTTGTCCTCACCTTGTCCAGAATAAACTTGTTGAGGTAAGGCATGTAGCCCTGGTTGGACAGAGGCCCTTTATCATCATCTTTGAAATGTTCTTCAAGGGCCACAGGGTCATGAGGAATCTTCATCACTGTGCACAGGTTGTGGGACAGCACCTAAAGAACCACAATTTGAATATGAATTACATATAATATAGTACTGCAGGCGAGAGGACACATATTAGGTTGAGACACATTACTGTACAGTCACCAGTCTTGCAAAATTAATCTATGTGGGGGGTAAGTTAAAGATGAAGCCCATGATCAGTCTCTCAGTTTTCAGATTTTGCTATCACACATGCAAAACCATATCACTGACATTTACAAGCATCACCAGTCAAGCGTTACTTCTGTTCTTGAAAGTGAAGCCAGTTCTTTTTACTGGTTGGTTCAGCTGTAAAAATAGAGGATTACGCCCAGATCCAGTGTTTCGGTTTGACTGTACAGCACTGTATCTTAGATTCTGATAACCTCCTCATGCGAACAGTCTCCTCTGCTCTCTCTAAAGTGTTGTGATGGATACATGATGGAATATTAGCTGTAAACTGGCCTTCACTGTGATGTAAAGACCATAAATAAATCTCCCAAAATAGTGACATTTAGAGATTTCCTGGCCACTCTGCAGTGTGGAGAGAGCATGTGTGAGAGATGAAAAGCCCTGCAGGATCCCTGAAGTCAGACTGTGTCTTTGTCAGGCTGGGCACATAGACGTCAGACCCAGCAGACAAACAAAATCTGGCCCAGGCTGTCATACACCACCTCTCTCTCCAGCCTTTGCTTCAGTAATAAAAGGCCTGTCACGTGTTTTTCAGTTTCTTCTCAAACAACAGAGACGGACTGAACATGCTAAACATTCTCCCTTTTTTTAAACTACCTGGGACAAGTGCTACAAGGAAAATAAGCAGCAGCATTACTGCATGAATGGTGGATAAATGAGAGAATCTGACAATACAATATACTTGCATCTCTGTAGTATATAGTAAAACATGCAGTATGACTGTATAAATCATGTGTGTGGCCACTGTAGCTCAAGTAAACACACTGATGTACAATGTAAAATTACTCCTTTACAAGCAAATAAGTTCTGCATTCAGCACTTCAACTATTTTATTATTATATAATTTATATTACTGTATTGCTACTGGCAGATTCATGTTATATCCGTTTGGATGTTGCATCTGGTCGAGGTGAAGCTAAACAAGGCTGTCACGTTATCCTTAAGTTTAGTGTTGGTTAGGTTAATGTTAGTGTGGGAATATGGTTATTGGAGTGAGTTAGGTTAATCTACATTTCACCAACAGGTAAGTGCAAGTATGAAGAAAAAAGACAGTATTAGGTTCAGCGGTAGGTTTAAGATTTGGAGCCTCAGAGATGTGGATTTTCACGCTGAAGAGCTTAAGTCATTTTGACGAAAAGAAACTAAAAGAAGGATAAATTAAATTAGATAAGATGTTTGCGGCAATAAAGACCTCGCAAATTCAAATGTATGACTACCATAAAACTTCAATAATAGCCCAGACTACTATGTACTTAAATCAGTGAACCCAACAGGCGTCTATTTGGGACAGGCCTTTAATTCCTTTGACATTAAACTGTTGCTCAGCAAAGATGGGAAATACAATCAAATTGTTATTTGAACCAGTATGAATATTAACTAGGCTTTGAATAACATGTCAGTTATGTGTTATGTAACAAAATGAATTCAAGTTTCAAGTTTCAATTATGCTAATAAAATAACCCTTCCGTTTTCATTCCTTTATGGCTCATTATGAAACCGTGATATTGTGAAACCAAATTTTCTGATGAAATTTTGTTAGCCAGCTACCATCACTCATCACAAACTTTCAAATCTTAAATCAAAATGTAGTTGATTCCTTTGCGTATTATCAAGAAATAACACTTTTTCAATATCTCTTTCTAACTCATTTTTTTATACATTACATGTAAGTCCACAGACCCTTTTTTTACTTTCAATACTACAAAACTGAAATGTCACCCTTACCAAAATAAAGTTAGTGACTCTCAGATGTTTTAACAAGGTAGATGAGTGCAGGTGTTTTGGTCCCTGTGACCTTTAAGAAACAGAAAATAGCTATGTGCCAACCTACCCCAGTCTCCCCTACATCATGTTTTGTCTTCATATATTGAAATGTAAAAACTGAATCTGCTAAATAACAGGCAACTACTGTATATGTGTAAAATGAATGCAGTGATAACAAGTCCAGTATTCCCCTGAAATGCAGCTAAGCACGCAGAGTGGTTAAAGTGCCAGTGCCCTCAAAACTGTACTCCTACATGAACTTAGTTTCTACCACTGAGAAAACTTACACAGTGCAGTTCAGGCGCATTTATTTATCGTCAAATGGTCTGAAGTTACGATGTGAGGAGAACAAGTGATACACACACTGATGAAGTGTACAGTTAGTTTGGGTTCATGCGCGTCTCTGGACACAAAGAGAAAACAGAAGTGAAACGTACCTTTAACTGAGATTTAGAAACTTTCCCACGTTGATCCACATCCAGGGCTGTGAAGGCGTGCCATATGGATTTCAAAAGCTCCTCTCGAAGCCACATTTTGTCCCTCAGCAGCACCAGAGGAGGTCTGTCTGTCAGCTGGGTGCCAGTTTGAGTCTGTAGTATCAGTATCCGCCTCCAAACACAGGCGCGGTGATGGTGGCCCAGGGGAGATGAGAGTGGTGACAGCGCCACGCAACGACTACCAAAGTTTCTTTAACTCGCTGCACCACCCATCATGTGAATGTATTACTAACAGGAACAAGTTTCTTTATTTACAACGTGGTTGATTAAAAAAAAACATCTTTTTAAAGGATATTTTATCTATTTAATTAATTATGAAACTTTTCTTAAAGAGAAAACATTTCCTATATCGAGGTCAATTTAACTCTTTAACCAAACCCAGTCCTTAAGGTACAGTGGGGACCAAAAGTCTGAGACCACATTGAAAATCTCTAATATTTCCAAGTAAACCTGGAAATGATCAGAAAATCTGAGGATTCAGAGACATTGTTATACACAAGAAGCCATGACATGTGAAATGAAGAAGAACTATTAAGATCCAGTGCCATTTCTATTTCAGTTTCTACTTTTTTTTTATTTTTATTTTGATCAAGGTATTTTTATTTCTAAATATAAAAAAGCAGACGAGGTGATATAACATTTTCTGGTGGACCCTTTAATGGTAGGCCTATATCTAATTTTTTTTAAGTGGATGTGACACATAGCCTCTCTAATCCACCATATGTTGGAGGGAGAGCATCCTTCCATTTGAACAAAATAAGCCTCCTGACCAGCAGTGAGCTAAAGGCCACCATATCTATGTAGCACCCAGGGAGTGGGTCATCAGCTGGAGCCACACCAAATATTGAAATCAGTGGGGATGGGTCTATTGTTTTCCCACATATTCTAGAGTTCAGCAGTCAAATTTGTTGCACTGATCATCTTCAGTCTTTTGTACTAAAGGTCAGATTTCCTTGGGTTGTATCCCAGCGGCCCATGCCAATGAGGAGAGGAGGAGAACAAATAAAGGAGAGGAGAGGAGAGGAGAGGCCTACTTTGTAGTTTGGAGGGTAGATTGGTTGGTTTAATATTTCATTTATTCAGAGAACAGTGTTTCACAATTTTGTGTAAATTTGTGTTGATTGTGATGGATATTTATTACACAAACAACTGAAGTGTGCACACTGTGGCACTGTTTCCTTTGTTGTTGCCTGTTATCTGTTATAAATAAATGATGAATGTAGAACATGAATGTCTTTGTGAAGCAGCTGCAAGGTGTGTATAGTACAGATATTCAGACACCTCATATGTAAGCTAGACAGACATTTCCCCACTCATTACTGTGCACATAAGTACTTAGGCCTCAAGAAACCCTCTGGTGCTGGCAGATTGAAACCTCCCAGCAGGGTGCACTTTGTGTGCACAACATTTTTTGTTTTGGTCTGTTTTTTCTCACCAGCATGTTGCATGCGGAAAAAAAAAATGTGGAAGGGATGTCCTGCTTTTCCATTTGAGCACCTGCCCTGCAAAATGTCTGTGCAGGGCATCAGTCCCTTCAATCAACAGTGCTGGAGATTAAGGGAGGCACAGAATTAATTCACAAAATAAATGTCATTGTGATCAGTTGATGTTATTGAGAATAAAATGTAATTAAATTGCAGTTACTGATCAAAATGTTGGTGATTACATAAGGGGTTACACCTGAAGACGATTAATATGAAAAATAATTAAATATAATAATAAAAAAATAATTAATTCTGTTGCTTTGCATCTTTTCGCTGTGCAGGAATACCTTCTTTGAGCATATTTCAGACGCATATGTTACATTACTTTGATGAAGTAATTTAAATAGTTGCATTACTTATTACATTTTAACAGGGTAGCTCGTAATTTGTAACCTATTACATTTCAGAAGTAACCTTCCCAATTCCATTGAGCATTGCGTTCAGGTGACACACAGGTGGATTTTTTCATCTGAGACTCATTCAAGTAACTCGACCTGCAGCCAGTTTTCACCTGTTATAAATACGGCTGTGCCTCAAGTTTCCAGCAGATAATTTCTTACTGTAGTGCTGTGATATTGGGAAACACGACATCAGAGCAAAGTGAAAGCGTCAGAGGTCAAACTCTTATTCTAAGCAAAGAGGAGCTTGTTCAGCATCTAATCATGGCTAAACTGAAGGTTTCTAAGGGGCATGGAAGCCTTTAACACTTTGCAACAACTACTTGACTGGCTGCAGCTTAAGATGTAATCAGAAAATTGATCCTCAGCTCCTCCAGTCCAGTTCAGTTGAAGTATCCTTGGGCAAGATGTCGAGGATACTGAAGTGTAAGACGGGGCTGCTCCTAACTAGGTAAAATGAACAAGTCATTCTGAGGGGCAGGAAACTGAATCTGACTCTTAATTGGCCACAGTCAAGTTTTGGATATGGCTAGATTAAACTTGTAGTTTATCTATGCTTAGGTACTCGTTGTGCTGAGTGGTAAACTGATCACACACATTACATAGAATATAAGAACAAACTATACTTTGACTCAAAACAGGTCCCCATGACGAGGTAATAAAGCGCAATTTACCTTAAGGCATCAGGTGATATTGTATCAGTGGTAAATATTCTCAGACTGGTGATATGTTTTTTTCAGAGCAGACAACAGACAAGAGCTGCAACAATGAATCAGCTAGTCATCAACTAATAAATTAATCACCAACTTATTTGATAATCCATTAATCTGTTTGAGTAATTTAAAAAAGTTAAAATTCTCTGATTCCAGCTTTTAAATGTAAATATTTTCTGGTTTCTTTGCTCCTCTGTGACAGTCAGCTGAACATCTTTGGGTTGTGGACACAACAAAGATCACTTCTCACATTTTATCGACCAAACACCAAATCAGTTAATTGAGAAAATAAGCAACAGATTTATCTACAATGAAAATAACAATTAGATGCAGCTCTAATTTTGACTTGTCGTAATAGGAAAAGCTCCATAACTTCAACGAAGGCTCTCTTCATGTGTCTCAGTGAGCCAACATGCACAACACAGGACCCATAGAAAATAAATGGAATTCAGCCATTGCTCATTATACTATTTACATCTGTCTTTCCTAATGAGGTCTTAAAATGTCTTCTCTGGATAAATAGCCCAGATTTTGGGCTTTATCAAACTGCAGTGCTGTTGTATCATTTGTATCCAGTGCCTGTTGTCTTTATATGTCAGGGCTGCACAAAGTGGGGTCTGTCATAAGGTGTGATTTGGCCCCCCAGATGTTTCTAATGCAAATGATTTCTAAATTAATTTTTAAGAAGTTAGGATATTGATCAGTTTATACTGTTTTATTTATTGTGAGGTAAATATGCTCTTTGTAGGATATGTAGGATCCCTAATTATTCTGGGTTTTTTTTTGTTTTTTTTAAAATCTGAGCACAGTGACACACACACAACTGGGGTAATGGACAGGCAGAGGCCTTTCAATTTACCCTCTGAAACCCCTTAAAAGGGATGAAGGCAATGAGCAACAAAAAAAGAAATGACCCAAAAAATTAGCAAGAAATTAGTAACAAAAACAAACAAAAAATTACCTTGATAGAGTGCTTAAAAATCATAATAATTCTGTGACATAATTTTTTAAATTTAATACTTAATGTTTGAAATATAGTTTTTCCCTAGCTTTTTCTTTTTCCCTACTTTTTTTATTTATTTATTTTTTGCAATATGTGGGACATTTTTTTTTACCAAGTTGCTCATTGCCTTTTCCCCCCATGTTTCTGAAAGAAATCTCACCAATTAGCTCAGGGTTCAAAGGTTTAAATACTTGCTAAAGGCGTCTAAAGGTACAAGACACGTTACATCACTCCAGGTTTGAAAGGCTTAAGGGAACCTGGGATCCTCGTCCCATTTTGCATCTTAACGATACAACATGTGTTTGCTTCTGGCCTGTGGCCCTCCATTAAGTTTCAGTTTTGGCCCTCCAAAAGAGAAAGTGTGAGTGAAATGTTAGCATCAGCTTGTCAAAGTGATTCTTTGAACATATTTTTGTTTCAGAGCTGCTGTGTTGGACCAAAACATCTAACCAGGCTTGTGTGTACAAATATGACAATGTTAAAAACACCAAACTGCAACTCTGTGATCAGAGGAGCACACTGCACTCTGGTGGAAAGTCATCTCTGTTCATCTCAAAGCTTCACTGGCTGGATTGCTACTTATCTGCTCAAAGATTGTACACCAAATGCCTCATTCTAGTTAAGAAGCTGAATATACCACGAGAATGTTGTCTGGCAGGTAATATTACGTCCAACCCTTTCACGCAGTATTTGAAAAATATCAGGTTTTGCATCACACCAAACATTTTCGAGTCAGGTTGAAGAACTCATTTGTTCCCAAGTCTGTAAACTCATTAAATCAGAGTACAGCTTCTGTGTAGTGTACAAAGTACATGTAATAGGAATGTTTAATTTGTGGCACTGCATCCACTTCCCGTGATGTCTGGTGTGATTTGTAACGTTTGTATTGTGGTTTTATAGTTGGGTTAAATGTTTGTAGTTTTGTATTTATGTGTCTTTTGTTTTTAGAGATTATTTTTTGGCTTTTATTACAGAGCAGCTAGAGCGTGACAGAAGGAGAGAAAGAGAAAGGGGATGACACGCAGCAACGCTCAAACCTGGGCTGCTGCAAAGATCTTAGCCTACATGGGGTTGATACTCTACTCGCCGAGCCAGAGGCTGCCCTGTATTCATGTGTCTTTATGTGAAACATTTGACGTTCTGGGACACAAGGCAAATTTCAGAGTTTTTTCTAACAATAAAGTGAAATCAAATCACATTTGACTAAAGTAAAAGTGTTCACTCATTAATGACATACTTAATGACAAATACATTTAAAGAGCAAGAAAAGTGTATAAGGAAACACTCTGGGTCATGGATTCCCTTAGCTTTTTTCTTTTTTTAATATGTTGTATATATAGATGGTTCATCCATACACCAACCAAAAGCTTGAGACCTTCATGATAAGTCCAATTGTACATGCTTCAATGATGTATTCAATTGTACTTTCAGTGCTCACAAACACATGTCCTGTAGCCATACTGAACACCAAGAGCATTCTCTTTTTTTCCTGAAATCAAAAGTTTCCGAGTTGCCCACCGATTCCACTCTGTAACCAGATGCGTGACAACCAGCCATTACAGAAGTCGCTTGCAAAGTAACAAAGTTACAGCTGTTTTCATTTTTAAATAGTCTTCAATTTAAAAAATTTGCAGTCTGATACAGAAGGCTAGGAGACCTGAACAATATGAAAGTGCTTGTCATTAATTTACAGAGATCAGGCATCACATAGTGCTATGAAGTATCCAATATGCTACATATGAATACAGCTGTTAACACCTTACAAATGCCTCTGGTTGTTTTTCAAGGCTACTTGAAAAATCAATAACCTTGGCTTGTATGTACATAAACATGAGTGTTTGTTTATGCAGAAAATAACGTAGATATCACCACTACCAGAGGTATAATCTTATTACGGCCATTGGGCCACAACAGTGATAATGAATTATTTAGTCCCATTATCAATTTCTATCTGTTAATCCCGCAAATCTGTTTAGGTGGGGAACAAAAAAAAACGGAAGAGTTGACGTCATGGTATCCCCCTCCACACCGGGCTCCAGAAGACAACGTTGTTCAGAGCCTCTTCTCTTACATCATGCTCAAGTTCTTGGTTTGTTTTCCCCAGCCATTGGTTGCATTTTGGTTGCTTTCCCACATCTTCTGGTGCTATTTCCCCATTTGACAGATTGAAGAATGACTGAGAAGAACCAGTTCTGGAACCACTACTTAAGGAACAACACAAGCTTTTTTTCACTTCACTACAATCAGTCACAGAGTAATAAAAAGTAGAACGGATGACTCAATTCATTCCTGGAGCAGTGCCTCCAAAGTTGAAAGTAGATGGCACCACTGGCGCTGTGAACTTGTACCCGCCGTGTTTCTCAATCATCTTGGATTCTGTGATAAGACAATAAGCGACAGTATTTAAAAATCAAAATAAGTGAGGGACAAAAAGTTTTTTCCTGAAGGCAAGTGTTTTATTACACAGCTGGTTCTAGACCGCCCCTAAAGCCCAGTTCAGACCAGATTTGCGACGAGACAAAACCGTTTTAGAACGTTGCACAGAAAACTTGCAGCGATGTGAACTGACCGTCTGAACTCGACTCAAGATGGCTGGTCACCTGCAACTCATCTGGTCAAGTCCCTGGTGTCTGGTTTTAGAGCGTAAAGCATGTTGCCTGTCGCCTGTTTCTACAGCTTGTAGTGAAGTCCGCTGGTCAAGTCAAACTGGCCGCAGACAGGGTGTTCGCCTGCTGCGAAAGGTGCTCTGTCCCCGCTGAGCTCGGTTTCCTTCCTCACGTGTGCTGCTGCTGCATGTGCTTATGCCCACACACACACACACACACACACACTCCAACTGACTGATTACTTGGCACTGCTTACTTATATTATTGTGGTGAATCCATTATGACGACATTTCATCTGATGCTCGTTTTGTTTGTTTCTCGCTGTTTTATCACTACTACAAATGCAGCTGTAGCCAGTATCTCACTATCACTATCCTCACTCATACTTCAAGAAGCTAAAAATTATATTCAGCCACAAAATAAGCCTGAAAAGGTGCAAACAGAGCGGAGGTAGGAGAGTTGTTGCATAGAGATGATACACCATCTAATTTAGTTGCCTAGGTGTGAGCCAGCAGGTTTTTAAAACATTGCAGATGAACGATTGCAAGTAGTTGCATGTTTCAACTCGTCTTGTTGCAAATCTTTGGTCTGAACAGAGCTTAAAAGTTGGCCATTTTGACTTACATGAAGTCCAACACAAACATGTTGTCGTTTGAAAAGATTAAGCCTTTGTAAACCGAGTCTGTGGTTTTCGTATGTTTTTTTTCCCCAAGTCTGTTACCTGATCAAAACTGTTACACACAGAAACCTTGTACACTGAGCTTGATGTGCCACTTCCTGCTGGGGTCTAGAATCTGGCACTGTGGCTACCACACTGTGCAGCTATTAATCTGCACTCTGCTTTGAGCACCATCAGTGTTCTGCATTTCTGATAGGTTAACGTTACCTTCTCTTTGTTGTGGAAGATTTCAAAAAGGTAATTGCGTCCATATATTTCCACTTTTTTTCCAAACAGCTGTTTTGACCAAACGCAAACAATCGTGAATTTATTTTCACACATGCAACAATTTCAGACAAAAATATGGACTTGGTGTGCACAGGCCTTGAGGCTTTTATTTTTCTTGCCCTACACCCATGTCCGAGGAACATGGGAACATAATCTGGAGACATGACGAGGTGCCACACCATGTGATCTAACAGGTTTTGGGGCATTTTGTGACTTAATCATTAATCAACAATAGCGATGTAACAGGAAAAAAGGGGAATAATAGATAGGGAACAACAGACCCAAACTCTGGACACTGCAATGCATTGTCAGCCCCAAAACCCCTAACCCACCACTTAAGCTCACAAGGACTGACAGACGACAACTGATCTAGAATTGCAGCTCATTTATTTTCTTTTGAGGTGAAAATATGTTTTTCAAAATCATCTCAGACTCATGTTTTAGTGCCTATCAAAAGGCACAAAAGCGGCTTACTGCAACGCACAAGAGTGTGGTGTAACTACATAGAGGCTATGAATACCAGGGTACTTTGAAATTCTAAACCGTATTACAAATGCCTTTTCATCTTAACATTTACATGGGAATAAAACAATAACAAAAAAGCAGGAAGTAGCAGCACATAAAAAAAATTGCTTTATTGTCAAACTGAAGTGCCGCATCAGATTTTAATTTGAAAACTGGGGTGAAGTCTCAGCAGGCGCTCACCATGTGCTGCCCGTCTCTGGTCTGCGAGTGTGCCAATGTCCTGAAGGTGTTTGCCCTGATCCTCGTCGAGGGCCTGTGTTAGTGCCTGGTACCATGCTGGGTCACGGGTCTGGATATCTGCGTCGCAGTAAAGTCAGATTAGTGATTGAAATATATTTTATTGAACCATTTAATTTTGTTTTGCAACAGACTGATTAACACAAGCCGTCCACCGACAGGCTGTCTTACTCTGTAGTATGGCTTTGAAGATCTGATACTCGTCCACTAAGTTATCTTCATCATCTACAGCTGTAGTGTAGCCCTCAAGTGCCGTCTCCTCAGCATCGTCCTCCTCCCAGTCTTCGTCGTCTCCGTCCTCTCCTGCCTGCTTTGCCAGCATCTCCAGGTACTCCTGGCCTTCTTCGTCAATGTCATCCTCATCACTGCCCAGCTCAGCTGCTCAGAGAGTTAAGGGAACAACCTTTCAGCATCACTCAGACACTTAACTCACCCTGCAGAGTAACGCTGAACATGGCTGGCCCAACACTGAATACATGAAACCATAGAAATAGAATGAGTGTAGAACGGACATTGAAGTGTTTGGTGTGGTCATTTGATTAGCTCAAAAGAAAATGGTGATTGTTGTTAGTTTCTATGGTGACAACACACGTCAGTGGGGCTAAAGAGTATCGTTCTCACTAGTATTGAAACTGTACTGCCTACTATACACATTACGGTTGGGTACCGAAACGACCAAATTACATCAGTACTACCAAGTATCCAGTCGCATTAAATCCACTGGTGCCAAATGTCCTGAGAGTACCTCAAAGCCTGAAAGCTAGCCAGAGATCTCAGAGGCTGCTCCGTCAGGTTCCCTGCAAGCCAAAACTATCACTACAGCGCCAACCTGCCGCAAGTTTCGGTATCTAGTCTATTTTCTTTTCCGTATTATTTTCAGTATTACTGCTAGACGAGCAGACACACACACACACGACCACACACACACACACACACACACACACACACACACATATACGGACAGAGAAAGAAGATTAGATCTATGTGTGATTAGAAAAGCGCAAAGTAGCAGAACTGCTTTTTGTCTAAGTCACCACTGCCGCTTGTTCAGAAATTATATTTTTGTTATAAAAGGAGAAAGTAATGTACCGAAAAAAAAAGAGGAAATTATAGCATCTTGGACCCAGTTAAAATATGAACGTATCCAACCCTAATACACACCTAGCTGAGAGCTTCATTGAAGCGATAGTGCACAAAAAGACGCCTCTCCATGCTTCGTACTACTCATTGTAACTGCAAAACCTCACCTCAGTTAGTTTGCGAGTTGCTGCAAATCGCTTTATATGCTAGTGAGCCTGCTGACTGCTTACAGTTCTCTGCAATGGAAACTGTACACATAAAAATGGCCGCCGCTCTGACCATCCTGCTACATTTGAGCTGGGAATGTCAATTCTACTCTCATTCTATTTCTATGCATCAAACACTAATGCCTTACCATTTTCGTCCTCGTCTTCCCCATCTTCGTCGTCATCATCCTCATCATTCTCGTGCTCTGCTCGACAGGCATACGCCCTCTTGAGGCCATTGAACAGTAGGATGGCTGCTGGAAGGAGCTGGCCGGCCACCTGGTTGACAGCCTGAGGCCTGTGCTCGAGGTCAATGAGGGCACAAAGTCCAAGAATGCACATCTTCCTGTCGTGGAGGCTGTGAAGAGAAGAAAGGGGAACAAAAAGTGAGCAGGATTTCTGATAGTAGCAGTTCTGAAATTACGGTTACTGGTTGATTGAACAATTAGCAGATCAATCAACTGTAGTGGAGTCCTAATATGCCCTGTTGACACACTAGTGATCTTCTTACCCAAGGAAGCAGTCGACATCTTTGAGCCACTGGGTTATGAAGTGGTTAGTGATGGGCTCAGTGTTGTTTGGAAAGCGTAGGTTCTCCAAAGTGTTGAGGAGAAGAGGGGGGCTGTAGTAAAGTGCAGCGATGGCCACCTGCAGGCACATAGTCCTCAGCTCGCTGGTCTTCACCTCCCGCGTCAAGCGCTCCAATGCAGCAGCCACAAACAAGGGCACGACCTGCAGCAACACCAAGTTCATCATCAATGGTTCAAAACTGTCTAGTAAAAATATTAGTATACATCATTTTAATGTCAGGACTGTGCAGGGGCGAGTCTCTATAGTTCCGCTTATCAGTTTGAGGTGTACATTTAGATACTGACCTGGTCAATGCCACGACCTTTACACTGCAGAATGATGACCTCCAGTAGCTTGGCTGCATGGCACTCTGGGTCCTCGCCTGGGTCACCTGTCAGGACCTGTTTGGAGTGACAGACTCAGGTAAATCTTCTGATACACACCAATCACCACCAAGCCCCTAGGAAGTGCGCCAGGCTTTGAGGACAGTTTTTGTAGTGGCCAAACTGTGGAATTACAACATCCAGGTCCATCATGTGAGGATGAGACTTACATTGTGAGAAAAGATGTCTGTAAATCAGTGGATACATTTCAAATGTTTAAAGTCTAGAAAAGCTGAACGATTAAATAATTTTATACCCATTCAAGTTAGCGGAGGGCTAAAACAGAAGTTAACAGCTCAGCTGGTGGAAGTTAGCTGCTCTCTTCGCAAAGTTCCTAGTGTGCTTGCTTTATGGGCCTAACTATGTGGAAGATCAGGGTAATTTTCCCTTGGGAAGTCGAACTTTTGGCTTCCTGTGCCTCTGAGCAACTTTCATAAGAACGAATGGGGCCACACTTCCAACACTGTATCTAGCTCTCTCTATGCATCCATGAGACCTCAGATTATCAGCTTTGAAACAGTCTGTTACATCATGCGTCATCAACGGCACCATTTTACCTTCTTGCACATGCTATAGATGATCTCCAGGTATTTGGTGTCAGATAAGAGAGTATCTGTGTCCACTGTGACGTAGTTGTGAAGAAGAGGCATCATATCTGAAACAGAAACCCAGTAACTTTTCACACAGCTGAATTTACAGCAAAAGAAATGCACACTTTTTTATCTCTAAACTCAGGATATTGGCTTTTTTTATTTTACAGTTTAAAATCTTTATACCTCACAGAAACCAGCGAAGCATTCTAATAAAAATGTAAAAACTGATTCTTTGCAAATCCCACACCTGTGAAGTAGTCAAATCCATCTTGTTGGAAGACTTCATACACCAGTGGAAGGAGCTGCCACATCTGTGGTGACACCTGCTGGCAGGTCAGGCTGTGAGCCAGGGACAGGATCTCCTCGTAGAACTCTGGAAAAAAGAAAGGGAAAGAAAAGTGCGTCACTGGAGGTAAATATAGTCGGTTTATTATCAACAGATCATCTCTTAGGCAGACAGCGTTTTAGTGCAACATACAGGTGGAATGTTGAAGCACAGGAAAGACCTGCTTACCAAGTACATGTTGCTGGAGCACAGTGCCGATCACCTGCAGACAGATGCCCTCCAGCTGCTGTGTGATCTGAAACAGCAGGCAATGATTTAATCAATATGATAAATTACAGAAGATAAAACTGCCATGATCACATATGTGTTGTAGTTCCACCTCAACAGCATGTTTCTTACACTACACATACTGGGATGCATCATCCAATACAAGGCAGTGAGTGAAACTACACAGACAGTGATTCTGTTAATGATCAATTATCTTTGCTATACTGAAAACACAATTAAACGTCAGTGTAAGGAGTGAACAACCTTTTAGTGAATGAGAACAATTATTTTGAGTCAAATTAACTAGAAGTGAGGATAAGCACCTCTTCGTCATCATCTTTTTTCCCCCATGCATATGGTGTGTCTGTCCTGAAAAGACCTCTAACACACCAACTGAACATTTAAATTTCCCCGTAAATTCACTGGTCAAATAAAAAGAACTCAAATTCTTTGGACTAAAGTGACGTACGCCGACCATCTCTGAAACCTAAACTGGCAAAGTGTTATGCAATCAAAAGTCCTCAGTGTAAAGCATAGCTCGGTCAAATTTAATGGCTTCTTGGCTTTGAGCACCGGCAGTCCTATGTTTCAGCAGACACGGTGGCAGCGTGCCCCGGCACTATTTCTAGCGTCTGCCTCAGCCTCTGAGTCATTTTGAACACGGTGAGAACAGAGCGTGTTCCCAGGAGTTGGTGGGTGGCTGAAGTGTGTTGGCAGGAACGCTACAGCAGACCAGAGCTGCTTCTGCAGAGGAAGTGGCATCGAGATGAGTGAACAGCCTGGAGAGAGAGTGTGTGTGTTTGTGTGTGTGTGTGTGTGTGGGCAGCCTGCTTAGCGGCTATGCTGCTAACCTCTTTGTGGTCCTCCACCACACTTAGCAATGTGTCAATGGTGTTGAGGATGCCCATGGCCGTCACAGCCTTGTCATCTCCTCCCTCCTCATCAGGGCCCGTCTGAATCACCTGGTTGAACGTCATTGCCTGACAAAGAGCAAACACAGAGGGACTATTATGACTGGGTCCGAGGATCCATACAATTCACCATGAGGCAGGAAGTCTGACTGATTTCATATCTCCACGTCAAATAAAAGAAACAGGGCAAACCTACTAAAGCTGATCATGACTAGCAATATAGAAGCTAAGCATGTGATGTCACTATACACAGAGCTCGCCACAGTCACTTTGAGAGGCAAACACTCGGCATCTGCTATCAGAGCATTCACATGGCAACATTAAGAGCTGCTGGGCAACTGACTGCACAAGTTTTTAGAAACTTATAAAAGGCTTAAGAGAAGAAAGCAAATGATTTCCGGCAATTTTGTGTGACAATTATAATTCTGGAACCTTAACTTGAATAAGTAGTTGCCCTTTTGACACAAGGGCACACTGCCACACTGCGTTTTTTGGGTAACACTCAGTTCTTTTAAATCAAGGCTGAAGACTTGTTTGCCTCTGCCTTTTAGAAAATCCATTATTAATTTCTTACACTGCGACTTTTATTCTGGTACTTTATACCTGTCTTATTCTGTGTAGCTTGTTTTTATTTTCTGGGCTCTTCAACAGATGTTCGAAATTGTATTTTAACGTCCTTTAACACTGTGTTTGTGATGCACTTTGGATGAAAATCACTTTTAATGGCCATGGTGCTAAAATGTGCAATACAGATAAACCTGTCTTTCCTTAAATCTGCCCCTTGTTTCCTTCTGGATTAATCAGTGACACACTTTTACCTTAGTTGTCCATAATCCATCTGAATAAAGTCTGTTTTTCTTTGAGGTAACATGGATCATTTAAGATATGTTTGTCGAGGGACTGCAGCTCTCCTCATGCATTACAGCCATAATGGGAGTTCATTAAGCCGCTCAGTGATGCCATCATGTGATGTGACGACATCAACATTTGGCCTCTTTACTGGTTGCACTTACCAAGTGCTGTGTCATCTCTACTGCAATCGGAGTCACCTCCTCACTGTATTCACAGATCATCTTCTGTATGACATTGGTGAGGTCATCATTCTCTGTCTCCCTGACGATGTGCAGGAGTGCCTGCATCACTGGCCGGATGAAGGGGGTGATGTATTCTTTGGCTAAAAAAATTACAACACACGAGTTAGTTTTGTCAGTCAAGGAAAACTATTTAATTACACAAACACCAGCTGCATGACTTTACATGCTCACCTTTCTCCTGGTTGCTGATGAGAACCTGCAGGGCAATAGCAGCCTCCACCTTGACTGGCATCTCGTTGTCATTGATTAAACAAAGGCGGGTCAGCTCAAGAGCCGTCTGCAGGTTCTGGTCACTTTTAAACTTCACCTCGCAGAAGTAATGCAGCACCCAGCAGGCCTGTGTGACAACAGAGGTTGAGAAAATGCAGCTGAACACATCACATATATATTTCATAAACAAAAGCAAAGTACAGAGACAACAGAACAAGCTTCTGTTCATTCAAAGCCATCTTAATCAATAACATTAAAGCATGAGGCTTAGGTCTGCCTGTTTGGAAACGATCACTCACTCTGGCTCTCATGTAGCCCAGTTCACTGCGGAACAGGGGAAAGACGTGGTTCTGCAGCATGAACTCCATCTGGTCCTTATAAATCTTTTTCTGTGTAGAGAAAGAAATAAAAACTGTCAAACACAACACTTATCCTGTACGTTTAGCATTTGCAACTTTTACAAAAGAAGAAAATCTATGACTCATTTGATACTTTCTAGAAATAGACTGTTCAGACTGAATTAAGTTAGTGACAAGTCTGCAGTATTAGCGCTTGATTGCTTGGTGCACGGCCACGAATATTAAACTTGTTTTCAGTAGCCTGCCAAACCACAACTCAGGCAGTACCACAGTTTTCACCATCTCTAAAAGCCCAAAGCTAAACCAACTTCTGCAAAATTATCTCTTGCCCCAGTTTGAGACAACACTTCACAACTGAACGCTCACGAGGACAGCCATGGTAAGAAACAGGAAAGTGTGCTGTTTGCCGCACCATGTTACAAATGTTCAACACCTGTTTGCTCAGAGTGGAAACCAGTCTCTTTTAATCTGTGAGTAGAAAAGAAGAATTGTCAAAGAAGTAGAGCTGACAAGCCATCTGAGAGGAGTTTACCTTTAGCAGTATTTCAGCCAAAGAGCCAATCATGTGGAGGGCACCGTCCTTTTTCCTGGGGTCAGAGGCGGGGTCAGTGAGAATCTGGTAGCAGAAGCCCATCGTCTTTTGCAGCACCTAAACAGAATACACCGGATTAGGCTTCATTAAATATGAATTGTGGGGACAGATAAAGAATCTGTTTGATTTTTCAAAGATCAAAGCTTCAAAACAATTAACCAGCACAAAACAATTTCAACTCGCCTCTTTCCTCTTGTTGCAGGCAGTGAAGAGGAGTGTCTGGGCTGCTGTTGTTGGAGAGATGAAGTCCTCAAATACGTCTAAGGGGGACAGCGGAGATTAGATAAACGGTTAGTCATCGCGGGTGCACACAAACCCTTTTCAATTACAGGCACCAACTTCCACTGCTTACCAAACTTCATGCGGATGTACTCATATGGATCCTCCTGCCACAGTTCCTCATCACTGTCTGTGTAACACATGAGGGGGAAGACCACATCCTGAATGATGCCCTGAAAAACACAGTAGTGTGGAGTGGTGTTAGCACAGTGGATGTCAGGATCATTTTGCTTCTTTTATCTGTTGGATGAACCAGTGCGGATTGGCAGCTCAATGCTTCGACAATGTTGTTGATGCAAAACTACCATGTGAACCTTATTATATACCATTACGTGAAATGTTTACTGGATATCCAGACATTGTATTTATACCTGGATGTGTGGTTTAAGGTTTCTCCACGTCAGAGCATGCGCTATGCCCTGGTTGATGTAGTTGAGCGTCTGTTGGAGAACTCTGGGACCCACGTATTGCTTTTCCTTGTACTGGTATAAGACTTTGAGCAGCACCTAGTCGACAGATGTACAAAGGAGTTCCTTATATTTGTGAGGTGCACTTCAAAAGTACTTCAAAGACACAGTTCAGTCAGACTGGAGCGCTGCTGCTTACATTACGTTGTCTGAAGTGCTTACCTGCTGAGCAGGAACTGCATATTCCTTCAGGAAAAGTTCAGCAAACTCTGCGTACTCTTTGGTTGTGTTGCCTGGGCTTCCGTATCTGCAATGATGGTTTCATACAGTGGATGTTATTGTTTATGTTTATACGATTTATTATAGACGTTAAGGCAGAAATTGTCAGATTTTTACCTCTCAAACAGCCGAGCCAAGATGTGAAGGGCCCACTTCTTGCACTTCCACCACGGCAGCTCAGGCCGCTCATCTTCATCTATCTGCATCGTCTCCTGCACACACACACACAAAAATGTTGGCACAGTCAGGTTGTGGAGAACTGACATGTCTAGGTCTCTGAAAATGAACAATTTGTGAGGAGCTATTGGCATTATTAGTGCAGTATGAATTCATTTTGTCTCCTTACCGGAGGCACATCTCTATCGACAACTGTCTTCAGGATCTCCATCCACTCTGTCAGGTTCTGTCTGTTGATGAGTTCTAGGGGGAGATTGTACTGTGGAGACAATAAGAGAGTCAGGTTTAAATCTTGCAGTAATCAGACTAGACATTTAGATATATTAACACCAAAAGGGTTATTATAGATTTAAAGGACCCAAAAAGGATCATTTATATATAGATTACTCAACCCACGAAAAAACAGTTTCTTATATGCCTCCATGGTGAACGAAGAATCCAAACATGAAGAAAATTCTTGAATTGATGCAAAAGGGGGCCGCAAAAAAAATCAGTTTACAAACTCTCTCACAACTCGTGGAGTATAATCCAAGTGTCAATTATCTAGTCATATGCTCAGTACTTCACAAACACATACATTTTCTCTAAAATGTTTCTATTTAAAACTTCCTGCACGAGTAGTGCACCTGGACATGAACATGCACTTGAGCTCTGCTCAATCAAACACACATGCTGGTCCAGGCACGCTAGTCCTTGGTGTGTGAGACACTGTTTGTGCTTAACTGTTTTAAATAGTAGGGTTTAGTGAAAATGCATATTTCTGGGAAGTACTGAGCATTCAACTGGATAGATGGGACTTGGATTATTCGCCACAAGTTGTGTGTAAACGAATGTTTTCATTGAGTTTTGTTGGTGTTAAACGCAGCCCCCTTTACTTTAATTCATTGAGACTTTTGTTAGTTGTTGGATTCTTCATCATGGAGGCATGCAAGTTTTCTTCACGACTTCAAGGTGACACAAGGTGAGTAACTTATATTCATATGATCATTTTGTGGGTAAAGTTTGCCTTCAAGAAAGAAAAAAAAACTCATTTCAGTCAACAAACCAAACTTATTTACGACACAACTGAGCACAATTGTTGAAAGGCAAACCAAGTTCTTATCCTTTATTAACCTCAGCTAAAGAGAATATGCTGATGCTGCAACACTACCTGGAAGAGGGCATAGAGGATTTTGAAGATCTGTTTCTGAATGAGGACAGAGTCACTGGAGTGGTCAGGAAGCAGCTGGATGAAGCGTTCTTTTAGCATGGGCATGAAGATGTGCATGGCAGCCACCAGCGGTTGGCGCTCTTCTGGCTTCTTATATCTGTTTCGCACAAAAGCACCATGTTAACGCCACATTATGTTTTATAATACGATACAAAGTTAAGATTGAGAACCCTGACTTACTCATAATTTTTGACGAGCTGGTAAAGGCAGAGCAAGATGCCCAGCCATCCTGCGCTGTTGTCTGACTGCAGGTAGAAGCCAATCTTGTCCACGATGGTCGTCCACTTGCCGGGGTAGTCGTGCTTGATCATGTGGTGGATACATGTCGTCAACTGGACCCTGAAAAGTTTCAATCACAGTTTTAGATCCGGTTATTAAGAAGGAGGACAAAATACTGCATGTGAAGTAGAAAAGAGCAACTGGGGACAAACATGTATGAAGGACAAAATCTACTCCGCTCCACTCAGCCAGCAGTGTGTGTGTGGTTACCTGATGCGCTCGGGGGAGTGGATGATGGCCTCCACTATGTTGTCTCGGATGAACTGCCTGTCCTCGTCCGGGATGTTATTGACAGGAGTCTCTGTGCCTGAGCCGTCGCCATCACTCCAGTGTTGGGTTATCATGTTCTTAAGGTAAATCACACCTAGACAAAAAGGGAGAAAACCCAAAAGAGCGCCCTTTAACAGCAAGCCTGCACATACTATGCATAAAACCTGACAAATATTACTAAAATGTTAAATTACTGCAAGATATTTTTTGCCCGTAATGTAACACCTGGTGTGTAGTAGTAAATAAGTAATCAATGAAACCATCAAGCTGTAAAAGAAGGAGGTCACATGACCAAGGAGCCATTTTTGGGACTGCCATGTGATATGCTCCTCACCAAAAACAAAATTTCACTTAATTTGCTTGCAAGTAGAGCGACACCAATCAGTTGATTGTCAACTATTAAACCAATCACCAACTCATTTGATAAATGATTAAATCGGTTTAACTATTTTTTTAGGGGGAAAAAGCCAAAATTTTCCAATGCCAGCTTCTTAAATATGAATATTTTCTGATTTCTTTACTCTAAGACAGTAATCTAATTATCTTTGGTTTGTGGACAAAACAAGACATCAGAGGACGTCATCTCGATTGACATTTTTCACCATTTTCTTTTATTTTTTTTATTTTATAGACCAAACAACTCATTGATTGAGAAAACAATGATCATATTCCATAATTTGAATCATATGGAAATAGCTGTTACTTGCAGCCTTATTTGCAAGATTCAAAAACTTTTACAACTAATTTTTCTAGACCTTTTTAATCAAATATAAGACTGATTTTTGGACAATCATCTTTGTCTTATCAAAGGATTGCAGGGAAGTATTAAGGCAAGTAGTAGAGGTGGTTTTATGTAGGAATATGGTAATAAAAGTGAGTTAGGTCAGATTTGTAACATCAGAAATATGGACTTTCACATGGTAGAGCTTGACAATTAACAATTAAGACCTCATACATTTAAATTTAAGATGATGTAATGACTTTTAAGGCCTAATATTCATAAAATTTAAGGCATTTTAAGACTTTTTAGATACCTAAAGACACCCTGGAAACATTCAGCTCTCCATCTCCAAGAAAAAATACCAGAATCTGCAAGTGACTGTAGTTTTTCTGCAGGCTGCTTTACAGGAGTATCAAAGTAACTAAACCAACATGAACAGTTTTGAGATTCTGCCGGTGTACAACCTCGTGCAGCTCCCAAATGTGCACCCATCACATCGACTGCATTTACATCGTGACAGTGCACAACACAGTGGTGTAAATTCGGAACCACCTAAAGCCGGAGCTGCAGAAATAAATTCTTCCGTCTGCAGTTCAGTAGTTTTGAATGTGGCACGAGGGTGTCAGCTGGGTCCACATCCACACTGTGGGGCCCCACTCTGAGTTCTCGCAGGGGAGAGGCATCTGAGGGAGCGGAGGAGCGAGGGCTGGGAGGCAGACGTCAGACTGCTGACACAAATGTCTACACCACTGGCGAGGCAATCATAATCCAGCCTATCAATGCTGACAGAGCATAAACCCCCTCCCCTCTGCCTGTGACCACCAAACTACACCACTGCCCGACACGTCAAAGCCACTGAGAACCTGTCGTATAAATTAGATTTACGGACAAAAAGAAAATTAGTTATTGAGAATGTCTATCTGAATAAAACTGCTGCAATTTTAATGAACGGCAAATTAAAGAAAACTCCAGTCCAGTAGCAGGAACATATAAAAACTGTGGGACTGCGATTATTGTGGATTAACTGTCTGAAATTACGCACTGTGGGCAAATTACATTACACAAACAATGCCCTCAAGTATACAGTAAGTTGGTTGAGCATCTGCAGTGAGCATTTAAATCAAATCTATACAAACACGGGAACCAAAAACATTAAAGGGTCAGCTCTACCTGATCACAAAAATTCTTATTAGCCCTGGCAGCTCAAAGGATGTACAGGTTGTTGCCGAGTGTTAGGGTTGAAGTTCTTTTTGCTACCAAATAAATACAATTGAGGTGAATGGAAACTATTTTGTGATCCTCAAAGCACAAAAAAGACATTTAAAAACTCGACAGCAACACGTCAACAACCAGTGACAGCAATGTTCTTTTTTTAATGCTTTAAGCACCACACACACAAACTTAATCTACCTCATTTGTATTTGCTTGGCAGCAGAAATCTCAGACTACGAGATCTCAACAACTCACCACATACTGTACGCGCTGCCAAGACCGTTTCAAAAACAACTCAAACCCACATTCAATCATGCTGTCTATTTTAAAACAACTACAGCTGATGCATCTAATCGATCTATTCACTGAAAACGATGCAATAACTGTCAAATGAATGATTATAAAAGCAGAGTGATAGCATCGGGCTGCCTACCAGCATCAAGCCAGACAGCTGCTAAATGAACAAACCCCCAAACCAACCTAAATGTACCGACTCAGTGCCGATTGAAAAGTTAAGACAATGTACATCTGTAATCAGCTTCACTTGTGATATCATTGTGATATTATTCAGCTTCTGTGCAATCTGGGGGAGCTGCTCCTCCTCTATTCCACTTTAAACACTGTCAGACATTTTTCCTACAGCTGGAAAAGTAATTCACGGCACTAAAGCATAGCTCTATAACAACTTTAATTTGCTAGTACAGCTATTAATACTTAGGAGGTGGACACAATGATTCAGATACTATCTGTGCTCTTTCTGCAGCAACTTTGGTCAAGATTTTAACTTTCTAAACATTACATTTTTGCCCTCCGTTGACACCTTCCTCACAGATCAGCGTTTGACTAAAGCAAAACAAGCTATATTTAACCAACTCCACGTGTCCACTGCTCTTCAGCATGGCACTTTAGCCTCACAAAACACAAGTGTGAATCATGTAACATCACTGAATTATCTTTTTAGAAACCATTATATAAGGGACTTGTTAAACTTGGGATCACTGAGAATATCTAGTCTATTTCTCATATAATGCATTTTGCAAAACTGGAGTCAGATGCAGGATTAAGTGGTACGTCACAGTGCCAGAGTGTTTTCGGTAGCCTTGTGTGGATCCAGCTGATACAAGATGGGGGAGAGCACAGACTGTGTGTCATAACATTGTTTTAGAATAACACTTCCTATTGAGACACACAACGGCAACACTGAAAACAGAAAAGGACATTTCATTTCCTAAGAAAGTAATACTTTGCATATTATTTCTTGTATGCTCGAGAGGGTGAAACTAAATAAAAGACCAAATTCAAGTGTGAGCCTCGAGGATGAAGGTCTTATTAAAAGACACATAAAACTGTATAAAAAGAAAATACACTAGCCATATTAATGTCTAACTTAACAATAAATGTGTTAAAATGTTATAAACAAACCAGCGTATTTGCTTTCAGATACTTTGGGAGAATAGCTTTTAAAGTAAGATTTTATTACAAGGACACATCTGCCACTTAAGCCTAACCTGTCTGTGTTGAATCGCCACCACAGCTTTTAAAGTCATCCTTCACCTGACTCTGACGATGATATAAATCATCTGACTGTAAAGATGCACTGGTCCCGCTCGTCGGCCTACCAGCAGACAGCACTGACTGAATCTTTATTTTGAGATATTCATTTAATACGAATAACAGAACTGATTTTGTGTTCCTTCTAGTTCCATAAGATAATCTTTAACTGTCCGCAGATCTATTTTAACATGTCAATGTTTCCACTCACCTGCTTGCCTGACAGGCAAATCCAGCTGATCAGACATGGTGACACGCAGCAGAGTGGACACAAAGTTTACCTGGGTGTGACCCTGAAAATCAGAATTGAGAACAGCTGAGTGTAAAGCGGTTATAAACACTGAAACAACATTTACAATCTCATTTTTCATACTGTTTTGTATGAAGAAGGTTTCATTTTATTTTGCATGACCCCCACTTCTGCTTATAAATAGTGCTCTACCGCAATCAGCTGTTAAATACGCTGCCATTAAAAAGGAACTTGGAGGGTTGTATTTCGGACATAGCAAGTTCAGTACACATTATGTTTGGCGTACAGGTGCTTTTAAGTCATAGAAACACCCTTTCAAATTGATAAATAATTTTGTGCTTTTTTTTTAGCATCATGTTTACAAAACAAAGACATCCCACGGGCTTGGTCATTTTTAAAACACCAGCATACATCATCACCACTGTCAGCTGAGCTGTCAGAAAATTTCAGACTCATGGATGCCCAAATTCACCAGCTGTAATCCACAGCAGTGCAGGTCTTTTAACCAATACCGTTAGATTAACAATCCAAGTCAATTTTCTAATCTAAAACATGATTAACTGTTAAAGTGACAACATTTCGTTTCCACTCATTTACTTCTGGGTTATGAGATCACCAATATCCCTAATATGTGCTTTCAACGACAGTGCAGTTCCAATGTATCAAAATATATCTACAAGATCATGTAATGCATTTCAGCATTTTGCCGAGCCTTACTCAGTTTTTATCTGGCCATTTTCCACGAAAAACAAAGTCCGAGTTTATGACTAAGCAAAGCTCTGTATTTAGAAACTATGCACTCCAACAGATTTACTCCATCCTCCTCCAGAGGACATGTTTTTTTTTTGTTCTGAACACAACTCTAATAACTCCAGCCAGCTGTGTAAGAACACATTCAACGGAGCCATCACTATCACCGGCACATGTGGGTGTGAAAAACAACCCAAGCCCCTTGTGCCACCAAAAATAGACATATTGACCACATGTACTATGACTAAAACATTATGATGTGGGTATTAAAATAGGCCTTAATTTGTGATGACTATCATTTATTTCAATTACAGGAGCAAAGGTGTAGAAGAACATGGAGCTTAATCATATTGTGATTGGACTGTCCAATATACAGTCTCACAAAATTGGGCCTTCAGGTTATTCAAGGTCTTGACCCTGCATGCATTTTACCTCGATCACAATTAGTGAGCTCCAAACATCTTCTGGGAATAAGGATTGAAATGGTGACATGAAGGCTTCAAGTCTTTTAAAGCAGGACAATGTCCACACTTAGTGATTAAGACATTTTGATGGAGACTGTGCAAACTATTAACTTGCCCCTGTTTACTGTAAAATCAATAGATAGATAGATAGATAGATAGATATTTCAAAAGGAAAACATAGCTGGCAGATGAGGAGAGATAACACAACTTTTGGTATAGTCCAGCTTCTGCTTCACCCAACAGTGTTGCTAACTCGGTTAACATTAGCTCACACTCGGCTAACGCAAAACTCAATTTCATGATTTAATTTTTAACGAAATACTCATAAAGTAACCGACCACATATTAAGTGTGTCTACGGTAAACAACAGCTAATAGTTGCCTCTTGTAATTTTTATTGCGTTGTTGAAGAATGTCATCACTTCAGGGCTTGTCACAGTGACACGTGAGCAGCAGCTATGTAGCGGAGCTATGGCAGCTCATCCAACAAGTAGCTAAGTTAGCTCGCTGATGTTAGCCGCACGGCTAAGCATCAATATTCTGCCGTTAAATGCCGTTACGCTCACTAGAACATTTCCCCCGGCTTTACTTGTTGTTTAACACGTCAGACGCATTTCTCTCGTGTCGTGTCAGCTACGAAATTAGTCAAATCCAAACCGAAATTGAGTGTGACGAGCTAAAAATGATCTTCTCAGCGGGGCAAGGAGGGCTAGCTTGTTTAGCATTAGCGACACAGCTGGCTCGAGATGAAGCTAACGTTGACGCTGGTTACTGGCACACGAGTGTGTCATCGATATAAAAAAAATGCCACTGAATTCATGGTAACGGCTCTACACTGGTGATAGGACCGAGGGCGTAAGAGGCAGTAGGCGATACTGGTCGAGAAGCGGAATTTGGCTGTTGATCTGTCAAGGTAACGGCAGCAAAGCCCAGTCTGCGTGATCGCACCATCTTGATGTTATGAACGGCCGAGGCCCCATGCGAGACCGCGCCACAACCTCCATCACCATCAACGGCTAATCTCAACTTTTACCTCGTTCAGCTGTCTCTCCGCGGCCTCCCGCAGATTGGGGTCCATCGTCCCCCGAAGGGCCTCGACCAAAGCCTCAGGATCCATTACGAAAACTCTGTTTACGGCTCGGATTTTAATATTTCAGACGTCTATCAATTCCCAGTCACTGCGCACATGGACGCACAGCTCTCCGGTTACCCGGCGCGAAAGGAAGCAGTGAATAAAGTACCCGGATAGATCAGCGCCAAATTTGTGCAACACGAACATCCGGCGGCGACCGCACAGCCATGGGAGTTGTAGTTTCCAGCATAACTTTACTACAATCTACTCGTATACTCATTATAGAGGCTGTAGGTTAAATACATTTTGTTCAAGGTCGAACTTTTTGTTTGACCCACTGCTGAATAAGGCTCAATAATAATAATAAAAATAATAATAATTAAATAAAAAAAATAAAAATTATGTTGCTTTTTCACTGGTTTGTAGGAGCCTAAATGCTGTTTATTGATGTTTTGGCTACCTAACTACCAATTGATATGCAATAATTCAAGTTCATATGTAAAACAACTATATTTACAGTATTTGCAGGTCTAGGTAGATGCCGGTAATATTCACAGTAATGCAATAAGGTAATATTCTCATTTCTTGCACTTAAAATATGTGTAGATAAGTTCAAATGCTTTAAATTTCATGTATATTTACATTTGTAACCTTTAGAAATGGGGTACTGTTATTTTTGCTGAGTACCTTTAATTGCCTTTTTTTAATTCTCTTGCCAGTAAGAGAATTTTTTTTGGATTTGGGAGAGTTAATTACAGTTAGACAAGTGGAGAGTGGAGCATTACACTTTTTTTTTACCTCTTTTATCTCCTTTAGCTCTTCTTTTATCTCTCTAATTTGTGGATAATTTTGGATTTTTGAACAGCACAGTTGTTTCTGTACCATTTTTTGTGTGTTGAAGTTGTGTTCAACTTTATTAAGTGGTCTGGTGGATTTTTTGGTGTAGATTATGATGATGGGGATGATTAGAGCGTCAAGCTAAGGCATTACTACAGTATTAAACTGGAAAATGACACATTAATTAATACAATGCGATCCAACTGGAAACTAGGGACATTGTGGGTATTATGGGAGGATTGTATTTAACATTCTGCACAGACTGTTGACAGTGTCAGCTGCGAATACTTCATATGTACAAGGACTATTCCTCCCTCCTATTTAAAATGTTATTCCTATAATACTATGCAGCTCAGATGAAATTTGTGTGGTTGACAAACTCTATTCTTAAAGGTCCAGTGGGGGCCTCTATTGGCAAAAATACAATTTAATATCTATAACTAGTTTATTATTGTAATTAGTTTATAATCATCTGAAAATAAGAATAATTTGTGCTTTCCTTACCTTAGAATGAGCTGCTTATTACTATATACAGAGCCGGTCCTGTTTATAGATTTTAATAAAAACTAGATACCAGACCCTAAGATGGCCCCTATTCATTTTAATGGTGTTACTCGCCTGGCCATATGCCAAGAATTTATTTATCTTCCGGGTTTATTTCTGTGGTATGTGGCCCGCTGAATATGTGCAGTAGGCTAGTGTTTCTCCCTCTGCCCCTGTCCACAAGTTTCCACTCGGTTCATACTCAACATTGTGATAACGTCATGTATTTTTTAATTAGAAAGTTTAACAATATAAAACTACCATGGCTCAAGCATTCAGAATAGAATAGAGAGATTCATTATTGACCTTGTTTGCAGTTCAAGGTGTCCTGTCAACAGTGTTACAGACATCTCTTTTCTAATGGTGGTCTATGGGGAAAATGCTTTTTGGGCCACACTGGGAAAACCTGGCTGCAAGGCGGGGGGCCTGGTCCTCTTCCACCATGAGTCCACCATGTTGTTCTACTGTAGCCCAGAACAAACAAACCAAACACTGACTCTGAAAGGGTCATTTGCATTTCTGCATTTTTTATGTCTGTATTTCTCCTACATGCTTGGCACACAGAGGAAAGTTTCAGTATTGCAGCCTGACAGCTAGATACCACTAAATCCTACATAATAGACCTTTAAGCTGAACAGCAGCACAGAAGACTGATTTAACCCAGGGAGACAGGTGACTCCATGAAAACCACCTCAACCATTTTTTTCCAAGTAAGTTGATAAAAGTTTTATTTTATAAATGTAGGCTACAGATTTTCAGTATCCTTTTAGATGGTATGTAGATAAAATTACATTTTACATATTAACTAATCATAATAATGAGCATTATGAGATTAAGACAAACAAGTCTATACTGACCTCATCAATAACCTTCAAAAGAATATAGACAACAGTTGTCATATAGGTCAGAGCACTGTAAATCTACACATTAAATTTAACCTATTGTACCCCTCTGTCAAACAAATAGGAAGTATTTGTGACAGAAAATTACTGGTTCAGATTAAACGTCCAGGTGGTGGATGGACCGCTATTTTACAGGTACATGTTCACTAAAGAATGCGGCAACAGTTCAGCTGAGGGATGTTTGAACATTCACTTATCTGTAGGCAAGTATTTGGACAAAATCACATTTACTTGAAACAATGACTACAAGGCCAAAGTGCAGAATTTTAGTTTTATTTGAGAGTGTTTCAGCTCCACCATCATACTGCCCTGTATTTAAAATCTTACCTCAGTAAAAACACAGAAGAATTATCAGCAAAATGTTGAGAACTGTTCATTATTATTATTATTATTATTATTATTATTACACAATTGTGTTTATTGGATTTTTTTTATCAGCCAATATATTGCATGCTGCCATTGCATATATACATATATACATATGTACATGAATACACACATACATACCTACACAAACACATTGTATGGTTAAGAGTTAGTTTTACATTAAGCCTGCACTGGGGGACTGTAAAGCGTCTGCCTGAGGGGGGAAGTTAGCACTTGTGATGGAGGACATGGGTGGGGTCTGAGATAACCTTCTGAGCCTGCCCGATTATCTCAGACAGACAGAAAGAAGAAAATGCACATAACTATGTTGCAGTCAAGAAATGAAGGCAAGTATACGTCTGTAGCCTCCTCCCCCTTTTGAAATGCCATAACACATCCCCATATGTTATCATAGATAGACTATTTACCCTTAATCATAAAAGTAAGTTTTTCAGGGACAACAGAGTGTGACAGTACAGTAAGCCCCACTTGTAAACTTAGTCTGATAGTAGAATTTGGCTATCGTCATTTTCTTACCTGCCTTGTTTAGTTTACAATTTACAGTAAAAAAATCCAAGGGTACACAGTGTGGGGCATACAAACAGCTGAACACCTGTGACATGTGAAAGGAAAACCTTTATCCAAAAAGCCTGGATATCTGGGCAGTCCCTTTTATTCAGTATTCACTCTCACTATCCACTTATACAGGATTAATTTAAAATGGGTATTCATGGATTGTATTATTATTATTATTATTGTTATTCGGGAGGGGGTTATAATTTGAGGGGAGAATTTAATTTAAAAAACCAATGTGTTTGTACAACTAAGAAGAGTCTGTGTATTTCAGTGTATGGGCTGGTCTTGTGAAATGGGTTGCGTGAAGAGTTGAAACAAAGCACAAATATGAATCAAAACTATACAAAAAAGATATTTTTGGCAGATATATAGATGAGGAAAGGTTGTTAGTGGCCAGCTGAGCCAGTAGTTATGTTCCAGGTTTTGCCACATACCCTAGAAGCTGCATAAGTAGTGTTAATTGCCACACTCACCTGTGTTTGCCACACAGAGCATGTTTGTTGAGCAGAGAGGTGAAGAGAGCAGAGAAGCACAAAATGAGTTCTAATTGTTTGCCATATTGGTTTGCTCGGTTTTACATTTGGTATGACATTCATGTGAAGTGTGTTTCTGTTCAGTGCAGTTTGGTTTGTGTTCCTGTTACCATTTACTACTTGTATGAGGAGAGTTTGCACCCTTGGTAGGCGAAGCGAGGTAGGCTATGTGGCATTACTGGCATTTTTTGTTGTATTTGTGTGCACCTAATTTCAGTTTAATTATGTGCAATATTGCAATGTTTTAGGGTTGACTGTATAATAATAATAAAATGTGTGTTTTTAAAGAGAATGTTAACTATGTGTTTAGGTAAAATGTGAGACGTTTTAATATGTGCAAATATTAATATTTTGTTATGTGTTTTTAGTTTCACGGTGCTCGATGGATGAATAAAGTTTTTGCACCAGTCGAACTCTACGCTGTTTTATTGATGCCAAGGACTGCTACAAAGGTTGTGTCAGGGGAGTGCATATTTATTTTGTAACACTCGATGGTACTTGGACTGTACATAAACTGGGTTTAAATAGACTAGGGATGGCTGTATATTACTTGTAAATATATTTGGGAATTTGTTAAAAGATGAAATGAAATGCCACTTCTACCTACTACTTTTCAGACATTGTTATCTTTGTCTTGTTTGTTTTTATTATGTTTCTTTATTGTTATTTTGGTTAGAAATAAAGTCATTCATTCATTCATTATTAGTGTTATTGTTGTAGTCATATTGCATCATTAGGCTACATAAAGTGGAATTAATTTAAAGTAGTTACTGTCAGGCAGCTTAATCTGTAAATATGAATGGTATTTTTACATGATCCCCTTGTTTGTTTGTAAAGCAGTGATACAAAGTGAATAGGCTACCAGCTGATGCCGTATAAATGGAGCTGAGTTAAAGGTCCTTAGATCCTATTTTCATCCGCTATGGGAACATCTGAAACAGTGGAAACGGTTCTTAAATATCAGTCACTATTTCACCTATATCCATTGATGCATTTAAGGGCATCACAAATGATGTGGTGATAGAGACATGTTCTTGTTTTTCTTGAGAGGCCACCATGTTTGAATAGTTGTTGTTTCATTGTGGATTTTTGTATTATATTTTGTATTTTGTTGCATTTTAAATGTGTTTTGATTGGCTGCCAGGTCTCTATTGTAAAATATGTTCAATGTCAATGGGACCTCCTGGTTAAATAAAGGTTTAATAATTAAATAAATAAATTTAATGTACTAAGTTACAGAGTCAAAGCAGTAGGGCACATAAGGGTTAACGATGGTTCTCACTGTAGCCGCTGGGGGCGCTGTTGTGTGTGGAGCGCTGTTTGCTGCTGTGATGTGAAGGTAAAAGGTCAGCCTGTAACGTGTCAGCAGGCTGTCACCACACCGGTGTCACTCCACCCGTCGGCTGTTGCTGTTAACACATCGCTACCCCAGCTGACCTCAACGGTATCTCGGTAAAATGGCCAAAAAGCGGAGAGAAAGCCGAGAGAGCGACGGTTTGTCCCCGGCACAGGAGGAGGTGAAGGCGAACGTTGGTGCCTCAGTAGGACCGAAAGGTGGGTTCTGTCTTCCAGTCTGTGGTGGCTAATTGTTAACATGACAAAAGCAGAGGAAATGAAATACTTGTAGGTAGATTCAGATGGATTGAGCAATATCATGACTTGGCAGCGTCGTTTCTGCTTTGAGATCAATGCGGATTGAGGTAGAGGAGCTAAAGTTAGCCGTAAGCTGGTTGTTGTAACACAGCCAGCTAGCGAATAAAATTAGCCGACGGTTAACAGTTAGCTCAGTAACGCTAAAGCTAATCAGGAACATAAGTGTCGTGTTCAGGAAGCTAACATATACCCTTAACCCTGCTGCTGAGCGTTAATAGGGTAACGGATATGATTTAATTAACCTTACCCTGTGTGTTAAAACAAAGCAACATCTTTGTTATGTGCTAGGCTCACTGTTAGATTAACAAAGACTGTCCAAAGACCAGTAGTGGGGGAAGTCCTCAGATCATCTTCTCAGATACAAACAACAATACAGCACTGTTAAAATACTGATTTCCACTGAAAAATGTAAACGTGAAAGTACATACTATTGTTAGTTACACTAAAAGTATCAAAAATAAATGTACTCAGTGTTAAAAGCAGCCCCATTGATTGTTATACCATTATGTAGCCTATTAATAATTATTATTGCTGATGCAGTAATGTTCAGAAGTCATTGTTTTGCAAGACATAAGTAATTCTCAAGTCTTTGCACTCAAGTCCCAAGTCGTGACTGACAAATCCTTAAGTCCCACGTCCTAAACTTTGACTTTCAAGTCCTAAACAAGTCATAATGTGCTCACACCCAAATGTAATTACATTTTAACTACAGAGTAGTAATCTATTTGTTAGAAATGTTTTGTCTTTGTCATTTTTTATGTGCACGTTTTGTTTACTACAATGTTTTTTTGTTGACCACTGTGTAGTTCATTGGTATCATTTTGTCCAGCTCAGTAACTTGGCTTCAGTTCTTCACGGCTCTCTTCTGCACCTTGACTGGATGCTTTTGGATTAGTTCAGACAAAGTGGATCTGGGGAATTAATTAAGTGGTGATTGTGTGATTAAGTGTTGCCTTGAATAGCATTTCGGTACTTGATTCAGGAAATGAGGGGTAATAAATGTATTTGTGGCACGCTTTTTAATTAACACACTTTTTAATCCTTGGGGGAAGGTATCAAGTATTTCCAAGTTAAAGGCTCAAGTCCAAGTGAAGTCATTGGTGTTTAAGTTGAAAAGTCATCAAAATTGTGACTTGAGTCTGACTCAATTCTTACTCAGGTGTGCAACGATATACTGGTTTCAGGGTACACTGTAATATGAAAGTTGAGGGTTATCATGTGTTCGTTGCGACATCTACAATATTGAAAAGAAAAGGCAGCTGGAAGGAGAATCTCACCTTTTATTTTAGTTATTTTCAAAAGGGAGACTTTTTACACACACTTCCATTAAATAAAATGTTTCAGATATGTTTCAGAATTATAGTAAAAACCAAAAATAACTCTTCCATTTTCATTCCTTTAAGCATCATTATGGCTAGTAATAATAATAGTAGTAATAATTTTGTGATACTGTGACACTGTGAAACTGTATTATCTTCTGAGGTGGTTATCATACCATGACAAGCTGAGCAGGTAAAGAAAGGCTCGCATACTGCAGGGCTCCTCTTCAGTGCAATTTATTCACAGAGTAAAATGACGACGTTTCGAGCTACCGCTCTTCACAGCTTTCCACATTTTTGAGCTCAGCACCTGCACAATTTTGTTTCGTGGATGTGCGTGCTTTTTGCTGCTTTATCATACCATGACAATCTCATACTGTCGCAACCCTAAAGTCATGTGAGTCCACACCTCTGATAATATGTAAGATAGGCTACATTTTACTGTTGTAGCTGGTTGATGTGGAGCGAATTCCAACATTTTTATATACTGTTGCATAGTAAAATCTACAACAATGCACCACATTTTATGAATTAATTGCATGTCGTGTTTAAAAACTTAATTTGTAAAAAAAAAAATTACAGCTGTCAGATAAATGCAGTGGAGTAAAAAGTAGCATATTCCCCTTGGAGAGTTAGAGGAATAGAGGTATAAAGTAGCATGAAAAGGAAATGCTCAAGTAAAGAACTAGCACCTCAAAACTGTACTGCAGTTCAATACTTGAGCAAATGTTTTTAATTACATTAACCTGATTACTAAATTACATTACATCCAATTACACTGGATGACACACCTGCCAAAAGTGACTCAGGGTCATTCAGGGATGACAGGAAACATTGAAATTTTAAAATCCATTTTATTTAAGTACTTAAATGTACAGTTAAGCACATACATAGCTATTTAATAGAAGGATAAAATCACAAACAAAGCTGTTATGCGACAGATATAATTCTATTAATAATAAGCCAAATCCAAGACCTCCATCATCACCATCTTTTCACAAACATCCTATCACAGCCCATTTACAGCTGAATATTTATATACAGTTCACCGTGTGATATTAGGCTTAGTACTAACAGTATTCAACCCTACGGCGACTTGCCACCAGTCGAGGTCTGTCGACAGTTGTCCCTTTTTCCACAAAGTCTTTAATGAGAGCGTGATAAAACAGAACGGCTCAGAAACAGCAGGAGTTTGTCTCAAGGGGTAGACTCAGTTCCCTGTAGGGGCTTGAGCAAGTGATGCAAAACTTACAAGCAAATTACACAAGGCTCCCTGGTAACCAGTTTGTCTGTTTTTATAGTAACCTTGTTACTAATTTGCTAAATAATCTGTTCTCTCTCTCTACACAGATGTGCATCATGCTGAAGGGGGCTCAGCACGCATGTCTCTGCTGATTCTTGTGTCTATCTTCGCCTGCTCTGCCTCGGTCATGTATCTGGTCTACAGGAACTTTCCAGAGCTTCCTGAGTAAGTTACTTTGGGTGTAATTAAACTTGGTAAAATGTGGGTGGGGAGTGGGAATGGTGTTCATCCCTGGAAATTAACGCTTATTTTGTATACACAATACACAATAAATAATACTTGTAGTACTTATTTAGAATTTTAAAGGTCCAGTGTGTAAGGTTCAAGTGGCATCTAGCAGTGAGGTTGCAGTACTGAAACTTCTCCCATGTTCCAAGTTAGTAGGAGAACTACAGTAGCTGACGCAAAAACATGAATGGCCCTGTCAAGAGCCAGTGTTTGATTTGTCTGTTCTGAGCTACTGTAGAAAATACATGTCAGACTCCGTTAAAGAGGACCCACTCCATATGTAGATGTAAACGGTTCATTTTAATGCTGCTTTTCTACCAAAATTAGCATATATACGCAGGTTTAATAAACACAGAAAACCTGCTAAAAATAAGCTATAGACTCCTTTCCCATTGCCACTATTGTCTTTCAAACTCAGTGCAGACTAATTTGTAACAATATTTGAGTGCAGCTGGGGCGAACACGGAGGTATCTTGCTGTGGGCTGGCACTGCATCTTGGTAGTATAAAGGGGCTAAAATAAGCGCATTCACCCAGATATTGCATTTGATCACTGCAGATATGAGCCGATAAAAACCAATGACTACTGCAGAGTCATTTGACTTGGGTATGAAAGCCGATTGTAACCCATGACATACAAAAGCCAGATTTTAGTGGGTGTTGGTGTGTGTTTTTGTGCAGTGGGCTAAAGTTAACAAAAACACAAGGATTCTTATTTTCAGGTGATTATATACAAATGACAACATAGTTATGAATATTATATATGATTTCTTCCCATAGATGCCCCTGAATCCTACACACTGGAACTTTAATAGATACTATTGATTTTATGGCATTTTGAGGTGACATTTAAAATCTAAAACATATTTATAGCGGTCACAAGAAATTTGCACATAGTGCAGTGGATCTGGGGTTTGTTTGTTTCAGTATGAACTGTGGTAATGAAACAGTGACCTCTTATTTTCACTCTCATGATTACCAAAATGTATTCTGTGCTGCTGCTGCTGCCTATGGCTGCTGCCTCCCAAGTGGGGGGTTACATTACTTTTTATGTCATATTTAGTAGCAGCAAGGCTAGAAGAGTAAACTGACTGATGAATGATAATAATAGACCTATAGGAGTAAACAGTATTTTATAAATAGACAAGAAAGTTGATGCAGTGTGACACAGTTTGTGATTTGGTTATAGTTTTGTACTGAATGTAAAACTGTCATTGTTTTGTCGATGTTTCTAACTAGAGTAAAGTTAGTGGCTGGTTTAACACCCTTTGGTACTAGATACAGAAAGTATTCTTAACTTACAGGGCAAAACATTAGTGACAAAGTACTTTACCAAGAGACGTAACAGGAGAAGAAAAATAGGTAATATGTAGGATAAAATATGGCTGGGTAATATATTGATATTATGTCAATATAGTGATATGAGACTACATATCATCTTTGATTTTGGATATCATAATATTGTAATTGTGTCTCTTCCTGCTTTTAAAGGCTGCATTACAGTACAGTGATGCCATTTTCTGAATTTACTAGACTTTTCTAACTATTCTGTTAATGTGCCTTTACCCATGTAGTCATCATTTCCACATTACTGATGATTATTTGTCAAACATCTCATTATGTTAATATTTTGTGAAAGCACCAAAAGTCAACCCTACAATGTTGTCAACCCTACAGTATCGTAGCATCATTGATATTAAGGTATTTGGTCAAAAATATTGTGATATTTGATTTTCATTTCACCAGAAATTATCATACGATTTTGTTCTTATTTAGCTTTTCTGGAGATTTTAGAGAAAGTTTGTTGGAAAAGCTTAATCACCTTTTAGCTTTCAGCTTTGACCTTGGAATAAATGATGTCCTTCACTCTGAGGACCTGAGGCTTATGGTTGTAGGAGGGAACAGCCATCATTTTTAAAGTGCAGAAGGGCCTGGCTGTGTGTTTAATGCCTACCAGTAAAAAGTAAATGATTTAAGGGAATAGTAAAGTTAACAGATCACCTAAGAAAGAGCACTGGTGCAGTGCTTGATCTCCATAATGTTGCTGTGTGGAGCCTTGTGGCAGAGGTCAAGACTGGTCTGACTCAGGCTGGTGCAGACTGGCTGAGGAAGGAACCAAAGGAAACTGAGAGACAATAGTGGAGGGGTGACTTTTCCTTAGGTGTCTGAGGTGTCTGAGTTTGTCAGTATTTTTATGCCACAGAAGGTAAAACTGAGCTACTCATTTTGACATGATGCTTAAAATCCAAAAGTGGCTTTAGCATTTTGAGCAATCAGGCCTTGGTATATTGATTGTACTGTAATGAAAACCAACCAGAAATGTGCCACATATGTTTGACTGAATATTATCATTTAATTCTTTTTCAGTGACGAAATGGAGAAGATCAAGATCCCTAAAGACATGGATGATGCCAAAGCTTTGGGAACTGTGCTGTCCAAGTACAAAGACACATACTACTCCCAAGTGCTGGTGGCCTACTTTGCAACATATGTTTTGTATCCTTGGAGAGAACATATACACCTTTTGGAAAATATGTATCTTAACTTTGCTTGCTATTGAGAAGGTTTTTAGAACAGCCAAATTCAGGTCCTCAAAGACATTCTGGGTTGCATTGATAATTTGGTTAATTTCTTGTTTACTGGGGTCAGACCCCCAAAAGAGTTTATCTGCTTCAGGGTCCTAATTTTTGGATGTCATCTTGATGAAACACTTGCTGCAGCTTGATAAAGTCTCAACCAAAGTTCTTTTAAAGTGCGCCATGTTTGGGCTTATAAAACCTGTCGAGCAGCATGTCCTCCGTCTGAAATACTTCAGCATCAGATATAAATAATCTGTCGTTCTTTATGAGTGTCAAGGAATATAGGCTCTGTATCAGCTGAAACAACTCAAGACAATGACATTTCAGCTCCAAGCCATGTCTTCTGTATCTGAGAGCTGGCTGGGGTGTGTAGACAGTCCAACATTAAATGTTCAATATGTAATTTTCTGCCACCAGCGGTCTCTTAGTCAAAACGGTAACAAAAGACAGAGCAATATTGTCAGTGCAGTCATTTGATCCTGCTAAGGATTTCATCACTGTTCATCATCAGGAGGTTTTTTAGCCAGCGACAAAATTTCTTTATCAGACTCTTTACAGAAAAACACGCAGGCCAGAGTGCTACGAAGAGGAATATGCTTTTGATGTATTTATTTTTATTATTATTGCTTATGCATGTGATTTAACTTGTAGGCCTGAGTGATAACTGTATTTTTTGCAAAGTTGTTTACCTTGACACCCTTTTCAGCCTCCAGACATTTGCAATCCCTGGATCTATCTTCCTCAGCATCCTGTCTGGATATCTTTACCCCTTCCCCCTGGCTCTTTTCTTAGTCTGCTTGGTGAGTAAGGAAGGAGGGTATGAAATGTGTGACTGAAAACAAATGTTGTGCTGTATGATGAGCAACTGCGCACTGAAATAGTTTCCACAAGACACACGAGGCTATGTAAGGATTTAGATACGCATGATTGCTTTTGCACAATGGATCGTGCCTCTTAAAGATCAATTTGTAATAAAAATTTCAGTGAAGTCCTAATTGATCATTAAAATCTGACAGGCAGTGGAGCAGACGGCAGTGTGAAGAGCCTTAAACACTAAATAAGCATTGGCTGTGATTACATTTTTAAAGACTGTCTCAAGGGCCTTTACCATCTGTACAGCAAACGACACCGTCTGTCCTTAAACTCTCGATTGAGATATGGAAACTCTCCCCAAAAATGGAAGAAATCTCAGGTAGAGTAACAGAGACATGCAATAGATGTGTTGCATCGTAGTCAGTTGTGGCCACTGTTGCTTGGTGTCTTCTCTTCTGTAATGTTTTATTCCGGTGTGTTTTAATGTTAGTAAAAACAGGGTTAGTGCAGAACCAGTTTCTGGTCTTTGATTATGAGGGATGCTGATATGTGATGTTTTTGCTGCGACGTCCACGATGGGCAGCAGTTAATGTGTGTTAACATCAAGGCCTCCAGTGCTGTCTTTGAAGCCACTTGCTGTGTATTCAACACACCACTACCCTACTGCTACTAAAAGCTAAAATGACAAGTCATGAAGATGGTGGAAAACAAAGACAATAGTTGGATGCTTTCTTTTGGTGTGATTGGAACATATATTGTATGAAATAATGCCGGTAGCCACCGTGACGCCACCCATTGCTTTGTGGACTCCCGTTTTGAAGCCATTAGTTTGGCTGTCGTCATGTTCTTTTTTTTTTTTCTTTTTTTTTTGGAGTCAGAAGTGACCATATTTAGACGAGAGGGTGGAGCTGTGAAGGAGCGAGGGGTCGATCTGACTCATAGGCCATAGCGATGACTCACAGACAGCCTGTCGCTCCAGCAGCCATGGCCTTAATTATGCCTAACTTTAAGCCTCAATAACACTTGAACTGGTGAGTTATGTAGGTTTTCAATCAGTGAAGCCATAGCTTTACGCTCCAATCATCCCCTTTGTCTTAATCCACACCAAAAAAGTCCACCGGACCACTCAATAAAAGTTTAACTGTTTATTTCAAAATGTTACAGAGACAATCACATTTACAAATCCAAAATTATCCAGAAATAAGAAATAGGATGTCAAAAAACTGTGTGGCTCCCCTTTCCACTGCAATAAAGTCTCTCAAATCCAAAAAACTACTGGTGAGAGTGTTAAAAAAGGAGCAATTAAAGGTACGATACAACAATAAAAGTACCCTTATCTTGAAAGTTACAAATGTAAAACTGCATTTAGCCTCCTATAATTATATAAAAATTCACCCCCTGTACAGTTGTCAGTTTCTGCTGTAAAGTTGGGCATTTAATGTCTGGAACCAGCCTCAAGTGGTCATTTGAGGAACTGCAGTTTTTTGCACTTCCGTGTAGGCTTAATTTTTCAGCCCCACAGGTTGCCGCTTGATTTGGAAAGCCAGAATTTCTTAGTGGGCTCTTATGTTTTCTGTAAAAATTTCCAGAACATTACTAATCTTTAGGCAAGTTAGCGATATATGTGTCAAGTAATCCACGTTTCCCTTCTCTGTGTTTTATCTGTTGGCAGTGCTCTGGCCTTGGTGCTTCCTTCTGCTATATGCTCTCTTATCTGGTGGGCAGACCCGTGGTCTACAAATATCTAACAGAGAGAGCACAGAAATGGTCCCAGCAGGTAAGAGTCTTGACTAAAAATAAAATGTGGATAAAGGGTATATTTGTAAGAGCAATTTTTTTTATTAGAGATGCAGTCCAAAACAATGTCTCTGCAGTAAATCCTTGTTCAGTTTTATTCACACTATATGAACGCTGTTAATTCCGCTTTAAAGAGAAACTTCGGTATTTCTGAACTTGGACCCTATTTAATCATTTACAGTGTTTTTGTTAGGGACTCACACTTGAGCCACATTGCCTATATGAGCAGAGTGTGTGCATTGCAGAACCTCTTGAAATTAATTTTTTTGTGGCACCCATGTCAACAGATTAGAATAGCTACACTGCCCATGTGAATGGTGCTCAGGTACTCTGCAACTGCTGCCCAATTGGGAACATCTAGAGAACAGGAGTCTCGCCTTTTTCCCACATGATGCACGCGGTTTCAGCAAAAACAGACACTGAAAAAGGTCATTTGATGATCATACTGACATTATATAACCTTTCAGTAAAGTGTCAGTGTCTGTATCTGCCATACACATGAAAAATAATAAAAATTTCTATTTGACTCAACCTTTCCTGTTTCTGTTTCAAAATAAAGCCCTCTGAAGCTTTTTATTGTGATATATATTGCCATGACCGTGTTGTGGCTAGCAAGGCTCCGTACATGAGTGTAGTATCAGCTTTTAATTGTGGAAATTCAATAGTTACAGCAGCAGGCCGCTCTACAGCAGCAGTGCTGTCTGTATGAACCCCACACGTGCAAGTCACAGCAGTTCAGCGAGGTAATTAGGGTGTAATGTAGACAGTTTTCCAGTATTACAAGAGCTGCAGTGGTGAAACAGGCTGCAGTGTAATCCCTACAGGAAATTGTGCCAATTGTCAATTTACATCGACTAAAAATGCTTGGGTTTTTTTTTGCCTCTGACAGGCTCATATTATTTTAAGTGTCTTACAACAGAAATGACCCTACAGGGAAATTAAACCGTTTTCCTGACTATTCACTGGTATATTTGTTATTGCGGACAAGTTATGAAGAGACACGTCTGGTTCTGTAATCTCACGAGAAGTAATTTGTCGCAGGAAAAACAACGGAAAGGAGTTCTGGAAAGAGTTTGTTGTGTTGGAATACAGAACATGTAGCTTAGTGTTATCTAAAAAATGTTCAATGTCATGGCTGAATATTACGCAGGTTCTGACAATGGCCTTGGTTACACACACTAACAAACAAACCGGATCAGCCAAAGGAAAGGAAAAACATTGAATTTCACAGTAGGGTCCTTTCCATGATGTTATCAGACACTTTTTGAAGAACAGTCTGACCTTATCAGTGGCAGAAATAAGTGCTTTTAGTGATCGTACACCAGCAGTGCACAATTGCCCATGGGGATTATATTGCAGCCTGTTTTGTGGCTGCGGCTTTCTCAATACAGAAAATTGTTGTCTCCCTTTGTCACGAAAACACAGGAAAATAAGGTCCATGTTTAAAAATACCTATGTTTTCTTTCAGTGGGAATTTGTAGGGCGAAGTGGTTTTACCAAAAATAATACTGGTATTGTTAATTATTATAAAACAGAAATTGCTATAATGACAAAGGTACTGATACTAAAACTGACTGATAGACCGATAGGAATTACTGGTAATTTATTAGACTTACAAAACCTTCTGTTCGTGACTTTTTTGCCGGCAGGTTGACAAACATAGGGATCATTTAATTAATTACATCATCTTCCTGAGGATAACCCCCTTTCTTCCCAACTGGTTCATCAACATCACGTCGCCTGTCATCAATGTGCCTTTGGGGGTTTTCTTCATCGGTACCTTTCTCGGTAAGACCGTCTGTCCCATCTGAATGTCCATACCTCATTTTGGTGTTATTTGTTGTCAGTGGCTCACCTGCATTTAACCTGGCTAATTCACAGGAGTGGCGCCGCCATCCTTTGTAGCGATCAATGCCGGTACAACACTGTACAAACTGACCACAGCTGGTGAGGCCGTGTCCTGGAACTCTCTGGCTGTGCTCGGTGTACTCGCCGTGCTCTCGATCTTGCCCGTCTGCTTCCAGAAAAAGCTGCAGAAGAAACTCGAGTAGAACATTGAACACCTCGGCACCTCATCTGCTGGCTGATCCCAGCACCCCCTTACCCTCGGCTCAGGAACGTGCAGCTGTCACTCAAGTTGCTCTGCCTCAGTCTCATACACAGCTGCTGGTGGGAGAATCTCCGACCGCTGGCAGAATAAGCACTCATTGACCACAACATGCATGCAGTGGTGGGTTGTTCCTGATGTTAAGTGTAAACTGACCGCTGCTTGCACAAGATATTTGGGTTCTGTGAGTTACGTTGTTCATTGTGGCACATCTTGTAAATAAGAGAAATTGAGTTTTTGTTTTTATTTAAGTCTCTGCTCATTATTTTATGATTTTTGCCAGACATTAAAGGTCCAGTGTGTAGGATTCAGGGGGATGTATAGGCAGAAATTTAATATAAAATAATGCGTATGTTTTCTTAGTGTATAATCACCTGCAAATGAGAATGGTTGTGTTGTCATTACCTTGGAATGAGCTGTTTATATCTACATAAGGAGCAGGTCCTTGACTCCAGAGTTTGCCATGTTGCTCTGCTATGTTTTTTGCCCAGATTAGACAAACCAAACACTGGCTCTGGATAGGCCCATTGCATTCTTGCATCGGCCATAGTAGTTAGCAGCCCCTCTGTGACCAGCAGCATCGGAAAACCAGCATTTTCTTAATGTGAAACTGCTTTATTCAGTGTTTTTGTTAGTTTTAATCACCTGGTCCATTTGTTTTGGAGAGAAAGAGACCCATGCAAATAATTTGGCTCCTGGTAAAGACTTCCTGAACTATGAACAGACGGATTTCTAATCAGGATAAGTTTCAGCTGGTTGCAACTTGTGATCCTCACCACTAGATGCCACTAAATCCCCCTAAATCTTACACACTGGACCTTTAAAGGTGCTACTTGCAGGATGTTTGAGAAAAACTCATCATTCTGGGGAAGTTTTTCTCTTTTCTTGCTAAAAAAAAATATGCTAAAACCTGTCATCAGTATGTTGTTAAGACCATCGCTAACATGTTTGTTTTTTTAAATTATTGGAACATTTACTATTAAATTTGCTTTGGCAGCAGCTTATCAATTACCCTTTTTACACTGAGATCGTGCTATAGCTATATGGCTACAAAGATATATGCTACAGTCCCTTCTCTATGCCTCCTTTGCCTTTTTACACAGAACCAAACGGCAGCATTATGCCTCCTCAGCATGTGATTTTAGATAGCATGCCTGCATCGTGGAACTGAAAGAGGTGTGGCGGTGACGTTTAACACAACAGGGTCGGGCTCTCGTGTGACAAATAACGTGTGTCGACAGGGCTTTATAATAACCATTGACCGTCTCTGTTATATGGCTGATCTCATCTTCTCAATGAGGGTAATGTCATTGTTTTCCCAATTTGCTGACAATTACACCCGCTGTTCTTCTATGAGTTAGCCGCTAACTGCTATTAGCTACTTTTTAAATCTCTTGGTAGTGGGTCGCACACATAACACGTTGTCAAAATGTCACACACGTCTTGTCCATGGTCCTTTTTGGCACTGTAACTATCTCCCATGGCGGCTTAAAGGTGAGACAACTCTGTCCTCCCATTCTGCGATTGTACCATATATGCTGAATGGTGAGGGGGCATAACGGTGTTATATTCCCACCTTGAACAGGCAGTGTAAAAGGGGCTAATATCTTAATCCTGTTTGTAGCACCTTTAACTTCCACTCCCTTTTTTAAACTTTATTTTAACATGCTTGTGTCTAATGTCGCCCTAATGAAGTGAACCACCACAGCAATAACTCACACTACTGTTGAAAATGGATTTTAGTTTATAAAACGCCTGTTTTGATGCCAGGTGCTCGCCTTGGCAAACGTATACAATGTGATGAAAGAATGAAACTGTGGAGAAGACAAACTGTAATGACTGATCTTAGTAAGTGCTACTTTTGTTGGCATGTGAGTGAGTTCTTATGTTCTTCCTTGAAAGGTGCCTGGATCCACTGCCACACACATTTCACCCATTTCTGTTCATATTTGTAGCCACTGTAACTTGTAAAGACTAAGCTGATGTAATAATTACTCAAAAGACTTACAGGATTGCAGGATGCCGAACTCCACAATATTTGTATTTGTAACTAAGAAGTGAACATTGATCATGTCAACACAACTGATTTCTGTGTGGTAAGATGGATGCAACCCAGGAAAAGCCCAACAGAATCATCTTGGTTTGTAAATTAAAAAAAAAAAAAAAAGAGAGATGGGTTCTCCAGTTTTGCGTACGTTGGTGAAAATGTGTCTCCACTCCATCATATTGTTTGCTATGCCACTGTAAAAATGGAGAGTTTCATACCATGGATGATACACCAGTGCCCTCAATAAGACTGCCAATGGACCGAGGTATCCAGGCCTTACCTTGCTTTTTACTGCTTCCACTCTTCACCAGGAGAAATATATTATGATGCCTGATTCATGTTTTTAGTGTTCTTTGAATAGTTCTCACTAATTTTCATGTCCTGTGCTATAGAAGCTAAATTTTTATTTAGATGTTTTTATTTAATCGTTATTATTATTTGCTTGTGTACCATAGTAATTTATTTCTGCTGCTTAAAAACACTGGACGGTTGCGAGAGACAGTGATGCAGTGAATGTACATGTGGTTAACTTTTCTTAAATCTCTTAATATCAGATTTAAAGAGGCAGATGGTTTGGTGCATTTTCCACTTTTTCCTTTGATGTCTTATTATTCAGCAGATTTACTGTGTACCACTGTATGATTATTAACCTCTCTAATTCAGATTTGAAATGACCACAAAAGCATCAATTTATGTGAAACTTGGATTGTTTTACTATATTAGGATACTTGTGTCTTTGCATTTTCTACCTTGTGTAGCAGGATGCTTCCTCCTCCAAAGACTGTGGGGTTGTTTTTACGGTATATGATAGTACTGTATATGAGAGAGCTGCATTTGTACACCTAAGGTACAGCACCTGAGATGATGTCTTGGTAAATACATCTTCACTTAGGTGGTTGAATCAAGTGAATCAAATCAAGCTCCAAAAGTCTTATTTTTGTCTTAATATTTAAATGGAAGCTTGATAAACTTCCTGGGAGTTCTCCATGAAGCTAAAATTGCCAAGACATAATTTTTCCCCCTATGTGCTACAATATTTAGACCTAAACCTATTCTAAACGTCATGCTACAGATATACTCAAATTGAATACATTATTGCTTTATTGTCCTATTACCCTATCAAAGATGTAGTGAGATAACGTGTGTAACCCTCTGTTGACATTTCAAAAAGCAGTATTATTTTGTACTGAGCAGTGATGTATTGCAGTATGAAGTGTTTGCAGATTGCACATTTCTGTCCTATCTAATCATTTTTTAATATATTTATTGAATCATTAAAATTATCTTTACAGAATATGATTGAGTTTTGAGCGTTATCTGTAAAGAGCATGTTTGAGCACGCTGCAGCAGGGTACTGTCAAAAAGCATTATAGACTTTGGTGAAGGCAAAACTAAAAATTGATATATAAATAATGAATATGCAATTCTTGGGAGTCTTTCAAAGTTAGGGTTTTCCAGCAATTATGTGTTGAGCTTGTGAATAGACTGGGCTCTCTTTTGCTTTGTGGGACCACCAGAAGTGGTTGAAATACAAGTATGAAGTTTTTCTGTATGCCGACGCAGAAGTTGGCATTACACTGGTTCCCTCGTCAAAAGGCCTATCAGACTTATTCCATTGGATTTTGGATTATTGCCAAAAACACACTGTGGCAAACAAACGTCCATGATACATGTTTTGTTCAGCAAGATAATCTTCTCAAGTGAACACCACTTTCAAGATTATTGAAGCCTAAATGCAATTGCCAAAAGTAAAGAGCTAACGTTAGCCTATAAACAAACAACACTACAATGTACTGTCATTGTCTTTTTTAAGTCACATCAAAGCTTCAAAAATCCAGAGTGGGGTATTGACATATTTTATGTCAGTACAAATCATTAAAGTCTTTTAAGCTTGCGTTGACCACAGACCTTATTTCAGACATTGAATCAAAAACCCACTCAAAAAGCCCACTGAATTCAAGATGAGGGAACAGTGAGTGGTCAATTGCTAAGTCATTTCCAAGTTTTAGGACTCGTTCCTGGGACACTCTGTTTCAGTGTGTTTATTAAACCATGAAATAATGTTATACACTGTGCACATGGATGGATTTCTGAAAAGGCCTACTGGGCACAGACCCAGGGGCCCAAAGTGTCAGGAGTCCACAGGCCTTCACCTGCAAAACGTCACTCAAATCAAAACATACTGACCACAGAGAGGCATAAAAAGACCTCAAAGAGATACACAAAAAAATGTATAATGACTACAGTCAGATGCAAAACAACAACAAACAAACAAAGAAAAAAAAGAGTCAAAATCAACTCAAAGTCTGTGTGTCTTGCTCCTGTGTAAGAGAGGTGGTGGGGCCTTTTGCATGTCTCTGCCCAGGGGCCCATTGTTTCATAAACCGCCCATGACTGTACACTGTACATATCAAGTCTGACAGAGGGTGAGTGGAGGTTTGGTGCCACCAGGTGGTGATATTGTAACACCTGCTGAGCAGTGGCCTTTGAGGTTAAATACTGCATGTACCTTCAGTGATCATCTTTCACAAGCTGTACTTCTACATGATGTCTAATAGAGGACATTGTGTCCGCTACCTCTCAGCACCCAGTGATGTATAAGAAGTTCAGCAGGACACCAGTAAAGACATTTCATAAGACGTCTGGTACTGTGGCTGACTGATGCAGCACCTAAAACACATAATCATCCCAATTATGTGAAATGCATTTTCAGTGTATTAACAAGAGTGCTGAAAAACATTTCACTTATGAAAAAACACAGAAACTTCAAAGTTCAAAGAATGGGGTATTTACTGACATATTTTATGTCATAGAACAAAACATGTAAGTCCCTTTAGCTTGCATTGACCACAGACCTTATTTCAGGCATTCAACCAAATACCCATTCAAAAAGCCCAAGATGAGGGAACTGTGAGTGGTAAATTGCTAAGTCACTTCCAGGTTTCAGGACCCATTCCTGGGACACTCTATTTCAGTGCATTTATTAAACCATAAAATGTTTGTTTGGTTTTTCTTTTGCTCCTTTCGAAAATTTTGATCATATCACCACATGTGACGTTTCGGGCACTGGTCCTTCATCAGACATGAACAAAATAAGGAGACACACCTCTATATGTACAACCAATGGTGGTTGCCCAACAGATCATGTGATAACACATGTAGCTATACAGAAACACACTGCAAAACCAGAACAGAATTACACCACAGGAATACATTAACAAAAAAAAGAAATTTACAAAAAATATATCTTTACAAAAGGCTAGCAGTGCCTAGAGTATCACCTCGAATATCACATGACTGAAACATCAGGTAAAATAAATGTCCTAATGACATGCAAAATCAAGATGAAATAGTAGAAAATGTTTTTGTAATACATGTTTTTTTTTAATTGTGTAATGCAGTGATAACAGAGTAAGTGAAGACACGTGTAAAGACATATAAACAGTTAAGAAAGGAGATTACATAAAGTAAAAAAAAAAAAAGAAATACAATAAAAATACAAAACAACTAAGTACATCAGAACAAAATAAAACAGTATAAAATAAACAGGGAGTAGAGCACAGGCTGAAACTGATGGGCAAACAGGCAAAAACAAGTATATTGTAGCCAATGGTGAAGTGTAGGCTGGTTAGAGTGGTACCTGATAACCAGTCTCCGTCCTCTTGTGTGTTTTATTGGAAATGTTAGTTGTGTTATGTTACCTGGTAGTTTTGTTGGGACTGAGGGAAAGAAGCTGCTATAATGGTGAGCAAACCGCCACATCCAGGGGAAGAGGTGCTCAGGGCTTGAACAGCAATTAATAAGTAGCCTAATGATAGCTGGGATGGAAATTTGGTGGATGGGTTACCATGAAATAATATTATCATACACTGTACACATGGATGGATTACTGAACAGGCCCACTGCGTACAGACCCAGGGGCCCAAAGTGTCAGGAGCCCCCTGGCCTTCACCTGCAAAACATCACTCAAATTAACTATGTAGCAGAGGTGGTGGGGCCTTTTGCATGTCTCTGCCCAGGGGCCCATTGTTTCATAAACCGCCCATGACTGTACACTGTACATATCAAGTCTGACAGAGGGTGAGTGGAGGTTTGGTGCCACCAGGTGGTGATATTGTAACACCTGCTGAGCAGTGGCCTTTGAGGTTAAGTACTGCATGTACCTTCAGTGATGATCTTTCACAAGTTGTACTTCTACATGATGTCTAATGGAAAACATTGTGTCCGCAACCTCTCAGCACCCAGTGATGTATAAGAAGTTTAGCAGGACATCAGTGAAGACATTTCATAAGGCGTCTGGTACTATGGCTGACTGATGCAGCACCTAAAACACATAATCACCCCAATTATGTGAAATGCATTTTCAGTATATTAACAAGAGCGCCGAAAAACATTTCACTTATGAAAACATTTCACTTATGAAAAAACACTACCTTTGATGAAGGACAGAATTGTGTAAGACAGGGAAAGGCTGTTTTATTTGTGCTGTATTTCATTACAAGTAAAGTTCTATCTAGCAGAAACGTCAGACAGGTCGCACCACCGTGTTTAACTTTAAATCTTAAACGTTACAGTTACGGCTGAAAAATGACAACAGAAATAAACAAAGTTGCATATTTCACATACGTCCGCAATTCAAAACAATCGCAGCTGTCGCAGCTGACCCGGAAGTGTTAGCTAGATAATTTTTCAGTGACGACAGGCTTTAGAGTTTTCTGCACAAAACTTTACAAAACTTTTCTGCACAAAACAGAGGTGAAATACAACTGCAGGCAAACACAGTTTCGAGACACAAACGTACTCACACCGAATCTTGAGAAACGTTTTTAAAATGGAAACATCTGGCACAAAACAAAACAACACAGGTAGGGCAAACGCAATTGTCTTTACTGGCAGAACCTGGCGCAGAGGACCTGCTGCCCACATTGCACGGGTCAATAAACCACAGCCTGATGTGGCCCAGAGTAAACCACCGGTTTTAGCCCCCAAACAACCAAGGGCTGTGGCACCTGTGGAACCACATGTAGCTGTGGCGCAGCCAGCAGTGAGGCAGGACATACTGCCTCAGCCAGCAATGAGACAGAATATACTGCCTCAACCAGCAATGGGCCAAAACATACTGCCTCAGCTAGCAGCAGGGTATAACTTTCTGCCCCAGCAAGCAGCAGGGCAGAACTTTCTGCCCCTGCCAGCAGCAGTGAATTGGATACTGCACCAGCCAGCAGTGAATTGGTTACTGCACCAGGCAGCAATGACACATAACTTACTGCGCCAGACAGCACTTGCACACAACATAGTGCCTCAGCCAGCAGCAGAGCAGAACTTTCTGCACCAGCCAGTAGCAGAGAAGAAGGAAGAGCCCCAGCCAGTGAACCCCTGGCTGAAATCAACTGCGGCAGGAGATTGTCTCTGAGTCAACATCAGAGCAGGAGATTGTCTCTGAGCCAGCATCGGAGCAGGAGACTATCTCCCAGGAAATACTGGGGCAGGAGATCATGTCCCAGGAAACATTGTGGCAGGAGATCGTGTCCCAGGAAACATCAGGGGAGGAGATTGTGTGCCAGGCAACATCAGAGGAGGAGATCGTGTCCCAGGAAACATCGGGGCAGGAGACTGCGTCCCAGGAAACATCAGGGCAGGAGATTGCGTCCCAGGAAACATTGGGGAAGGAGATTGTGTCCCAGGAAACATCAGGGGAGGAGATTCTGTCCCAGCCAACATCGGGGCAGGAGACTGTCTCCCAGCCAGCATCAGGGCAGGAGATTGTGTCAAAACCAGAGCAGGAGACTGTCTCCCACAATTGTGGATCTCTTGGTTATGTGTATCAGTGCGACCTTGGTCCTCTAAGAAGAGCCATGACTGCCTTTCGGGGTGCATGAAGGCAAGTAAACTCTTTCCTCAACAACAGGGTAGCGTATCGCTGAACTCCATATTGGTACATGAATGGTCCTTGACTTCAGCATATCCATGGCCTGTTGGTCTTCCTTTGAGCATGTCACCTCCTTCTTGTTCCTGAAGGGTAGGATGTCTAGCTGCCACAGCCTTTCTACATTCTTGTAGAGGTCTGGAGTCCGAGTGATGAAGGAAGAAAAACCCAAACACTTTCATCTGCTTGTTGTGGTAGAATACTGGCAGGCCCTTGAAGTACCCAACCAGAGTACAGGACCAACAGAGGTGATGAGGTGAGGGTGATTGGACCCTATCAGGATCATCGGCTTCAACCGGCTGAAAGCCTTGAGGGCAAGTCCATGAAGATGGCAGTATCTCTTCTTGAGAAGTTCTGTGGGGCAGGATTGTTCGGTTAAAGGGCCAGTGTGTAATATTTGGCATGGTTTATTGTCAATCTGAATCTGAATCTGAATCTTCTACCCATTAATATGTTTATACAAGTGTATAATCGCTATAAAATAAAATTTGTTTGGTTTTCGTAGCCTTATAATTATGCTTTTACATATATATATA